>NC_048418.1:13487481-13540926 GCF_013103735.1 Etheostoma cragini
GGAAAAAGGCTGCAATGAAACAAAGAGTGAAAAATTTAAAGGGGTCTGAATACTTTCCGTACCCACTGTATATATATGCATAGAAATATTTTTTTGTCCTCACAACAAAATACAAGCAAATTTTCTTTTGTCAGCTTGATACATATACTTGAATTTCAATAAAGTTATCTTTCTATCTACAAAAATTAAAATGTCTGGCTATGTTGAAAAGCATCATTGCTGAGGAACTGTACACCCAGCTAAATCTGCACTCAACTGAACACAGCAGTTCATTGTTAGCGAGGAGGGTCACTCAACCTTATCATGATTTGCAAGTGTTGGAAGTGACCTACTAACTACATGCTAATTTCCATTGGGGTGATAGTTGTTTTCACATTGCACAAATAGGCCAATCATTTTAAAGGTGAACATAAATTATCTGACTTATTCTGTCTTAAGCTATTGTCGCTGAAGTGTACTATCCATTGAAAAGGAATGGAGGACAATGACGGATGAAAGTCATTGTTCAAATGCTTAAAACTAGTTTTATTTAAGTTTGACTTTAATTTTTGTGGCTGTGGAAATTATGGCTGTCCTGTCTCCAAGGCAAGTATGGAAGTAACATTACGCTGTTTCCTATTTATTTTCTTTACTTATATGTATTTATTGTTTGTTTATCTCTAGAGTGTCTTTTACTTTTTCCCTTATCCCTGGCTGCTGCAACAGTGTGGCTTTCCCCATCTTGGGATTGATAAAAGATTTTTAATCTTGAATCTTTTAATGTCACAAAACAAGGAAGGTCAATGATGATTATTCAATCACAGCTTGCCTGTCACAATAAACAGTCAGCTATAAGAACAAACACTACAAGAAGTTCAATATAATAACAAGACAATTCTGATTCTGAATGCTCATAACACTTTTGTCATGCTGGTTAAGATGAGTCAACTGAAACATGAGATTAAGGTTAGGAAAATATTGTGGCTTTTTTATTAAAAATGGAATTGATTACAGGTTTGTGGTGGAATACTAACACCAGTCTCAAGCGTGTTAACGATGTGTAAACACGTCCATCCACCGCCTTGGAATCCACACCCCTCCTTCCTGCTTCGCCGCATTAATGGCACAAGACTTCCTGTAAATTGTGAGGTGTAGATTTGTCAAATATGAATTTAATTCCAAAGGATACTTTTCTGCATGTCGTGTTCATAAAAATAACCTGGATATAGGCCCATTTACGAATAGGACATACACACACATGAGCACACGCACTATGGTGTGATTGATATGGGCTTCTCAATGAAAATATTGATTTCTTTAAGGTACTGTCCAAAGTATTCAATATGTGTATTGAAATCTAAACCAAGGCTAAATCAAAGGCAATGCATTGAAGAAAAGCTTGAATCAACTCTTTTAAACATTTGTTTATGATTCAGAACTTGCAGATATTCCATAACTTGGTTGACTCAGTATCTCCACAGACATTTTCATTATGTAACTTTAACCGCAAATGTATGGTCTTTGAAAGTGCTGGATGTTATTTTGTACGGTAAACCCCTTCTGTATTTGAGTTTGGTGATAACTAGTCTCACATAGCTAGACCTATTTCCACAGCTCAGTGCCATGCTAATATATGAAACTGAAAGATAAAACGCACATATTGTACAAGATAAAGGATTGCAATGTAGTCATATGTTTTGCACAGGAGCTGATTAATTTCTTTCTCACATCTTAGGCTTCACATGCAGGCTGGTCCGGATATGCACATTTTTAATCAGACTCACTCACTCACTCACTCACTAACTCACTCACTAGCTCACTCACTCACTCACTCACTCACTCACTAAAAGCAGCGACTTTCACTCCATAAATAACACGACGTGTGAGTGGCAGGTGGGATTTGTCAGACAGAGTGATTAAGATTTGGTCAGCCTGATGTGTCGGCTGTTTTTCACCGGTTGCCTGCTGGACATTGATGGATGCGCGATTGCGCGGCTCTGATTGGCCCGGCACGCGGATCACAGCTGGAGCACTGGGCTTCCTTCTTGTCATTACTGTTTTTCCGATTCACAAGCCCACGAACACCGCTGGGCTCAGTGTATCCATCTCTTCTTGTTCTTGGAACTAATCTTCCATTATTTAAAGCTGCTCGCACCATGGACGCTACCCTTTATCCGATCTTATTTGGGGAGCTCGGGGACCTTAATTGTAGTTTGATAGATGCTCTCCAAGACACTTTTTTGGAAAACGCTCCATTGTCATTGCTGAGCGCTGATGGTAAGACGGCATTCCCTTTTCTTCATAATGAGAGGTGTTGCGTATTGGATAACGGACACTAAAGCGTCCTTCTTTTTTGCTCTACTTTCCCCAAGGTTTATATTGCAATCCTACCACCGATGAGATTGGAACCTGCTGGCCGCGGAGCAGCACCGGGAGGATTGTAGAGAGACCCTGCCCTGAGTACATCAACGGAGTGAAGTACAACACAACCAGTAAGATGTTTAGCTGTCATGTCAAAAGTTATTTTCTAAAAAAGGAAAACAATTGGTTTACACGCACAACAGATCTGACTTTTTACAATTCGCACAACGCATGTGCTGGCTGTAAAAGTAAGTACAATATTATTTTTGGTGAAAAATGCAAGGTCCGGTCATAAATTAAAGTTAAATTAATCTTTTAATCCCCTTCTGCTCTGATGTAGAGTAGTTGTGAGAGGGAATCTTAGTTATAGTTCACTATTGTGACTGCAACAGCTGTTTCAGGCCAAATCTAATAAAAAATAATTTGTTTACACATCATTGAAATGTGATGTGATTACAGTGATCGGTAAGAATGGTCAGAATAATGAATAATGAATAGCATAATGGTCAACAATCAAAGACAGAATGGATAATTAAATCACAAAAAAGAAACAATCCATCACATGGCAGTTAACAGCATAGACCAAAACACACTGCCCTTGGTTTTTCTGTCGGTTAATCAATAAATCCACATTTATATATACAGAATACTTTGAAGCAACCAGGAGGTTTCCAAAGTGCTTTGCATCAAGAACCAAGAATAAAACTACTTAACAATAAAAAGAATGAAACAAAGAAAACAGTCAAATCAGAAAAGGTTACATAGAAACAGGAGGAGGAGAGGGGAATTGTTACACCACTACTATGTACTAAAAGCCATTCTAAATAAATAGGTTTTGAGTCTTATATCTGAAAAGAGCTACATCTGTAATAGTGAAAAATGTGAGAGGGTCAATTGTTCCAGAGTCTCGGGGAAGCAACTGCAAAAGCCTGATCACCCCACTGTTTATACCTTGACATTGGGGCTTCTAAAACCAATTGATTTGAAGAAGACCGCAAGGACCGTCAGTAATCATGCATGCTTAAACTCTTGGTCTGCTCACGCTCAGTTAAAATGTATGGCTGCTATAACCACACAGGTCATCAGCCTACAGCCCAGGGGCGATTCAAGGATCACACCTTTCGGGGGGCTCAGCCCTAATGAGAATGTGACACGGGTACAATGCCTTGCATAAGTGATAACTCCCTCCCCTAAATCCGTATTTTCCTTTGCCAATAATCTCTGAGCCAGCTACTAAACGTCAGCTAACGTTTTTACTAAACCTGTCTCAGTAATAACGACTAATTTGACAAAATGTTCTAACATTCAACAATTTTAGTTGCTTACGTTTGAATTTGGGTTCTCGTCTGCACCCTTTAATTACCAACGTCTTCTCTGGTAACTACCAACATTGAACTTCACGAACTTTCTTCTGCTCTCCCACTCACAGATTAGGTGGCGACTCAGCCAAAGGTGGGAGTCTGGCACAGCCACCTCTGATTGGCCAAAGCAAGGTTTCTGTTAACCCTTTCCTTAACTGGGTTACAGGTGCAAAGCATCAGGGACAGCCACACAGGATATAAACCTGTTCCAACCCCTTGAACCTGTAATTGTTTGTCCTCTTTTACTAAAAGACAAGTTCACGAACTGTTACTTGAAGCACTAAAATTGATTTAAAAACAAACGTTTTTCATTATTATAATTTTTAGGGAGGCTGACATAAAATTTAGGAGGACTTGAGCCTCCATGCTACAGCCTATTGGTTGTGACTAAGGTCATGATGAAGCTCCGACTCTTTTGTATTCAAAAAGCTTATAGTAAATATGTGGTTAGGATTACTGACTCTGGTTTGGAGTATGTGTGCAGCTGTTTCTCTTATACTGTAATCAGCTTTACACCTTAAAACCAAGTCACTGGCGTTGTCTGTCGTTTTCAACAATAGTAACATTTTTAAACTTGCTGGGTTGTTTTGTCAATTGTAACCTGAAGGGATGGTTTTTGTCTGCTGGTTTGAAAGACTGAGCAATTCTAAACCCAGTCTGTATCAGCTGTTTTACTCAATGCTGAGAACAGGATTTCACACCTCTCTACCGCACCAGCAGTGTCACGTTATGTAACTTGTGTATTATCATAAGACTGATGATGTTTGTTGACACACTCAGAAAAGTAAATTGCAGTATTCAGTTTTCAAATTAACATATGGAAATATCTCCTTTAATGCACTGAGCGTAAGGACTCTGGGTGTCTTGTTCAAGACTGGATTTTTAATTCAACACAGCTGTTATCTCTGTAATAGGCTCAGATTCCGAATCATTATCCGCTAACCCGCCACACATACATCGGCAGGGTGCTCAGCTAATTGCTGCGAGAGAAAATGGTTGTGTAAGCTTACTTTTGCTGATATACTAGATTGCGTTGTATTGCATGGTCATACAGTGGTGGGATAGGTCCCTACTGCTATCAAAGCTTTGACGTAGATGGATGGAGGCAGACAGACAGTGACAGAGATGCAGGGAAGGACAAACGTTGAGATGCTATCTGTCCTCCAAAAGTAATTTTGTCCACTGCCTCACACACACACACACACACACACACACACATACACACACCCACCCTACTGTGTGCCTAGACCTCTTACTGCAATAATACACCCTTTGCTCTGCTGTTACCCAGTAATAGTTAGGCATGCCTGGTGGTTTGATTCACTTGGTGTGAAAAGCTCGAAATTTGAAATTTGAGTGGCGGGCCCCTGATTGGGAAGAGAGAACAGACCCTACTTCAATACGTGACGTCCTGCACAAACCCACCATTTTTTAAATTTCTACAGTGCTACAGTCACTAGCAACCTCAATTTCTTTATTCACTCACACCAGATTAAAAAAAAAGCCAGTCACATAACTACGCCTTACACTGAATGCACTGTCTGGGGACTTTCAGCTGTTTCAGCTGAAGATAATAAACTTTTGCATCAATGAATTTTGTTTCAGAGCCACTGAGGTAGAGTCGATTGATTTAGCTAGCTGTGATCGATTTGTCATATAATAAGAAACACAGGAATCTGTATGGAATATTATTAATAGACATTTAATCATGCAAGAGAGCGTTAGAGTCTGTAGATTTTGGCAGCGATGCATTACAAGCATGGGGTCATTAAAATGATGTATCTGAATTTTTTGCCTCTAATTTGTACCCTTCAAAATTATATTTTTTATAAAAAAAACAATATACCAAATTCAGGTGCAATATGCAATGTTTAAAATTCAGTGTTAACATACCCCCCCCCCCCCCCCCAGAATTTCATCAGCCAACAACCTCTGAGCTAGCTACTGAACAACAACGTCAGCTAATGTTTCTGACAGTATTAACAATATGATGGAACTAAACCTGACACTTTATAAACAGTAATAACATCCAATTTGACATAATGTTGAAACATTTAGCAATTTTTGTTGCTTATGTTTCAATTTGGATTCTAATCTGCATCATAAAATAACCAACTTCTTCTCTGGCAACTTCCAACTTTTAAAGTGGAACTATGCAGTTTTTATTAGCTCAATTTACCTTAACTGAACAGCTTCGGGGTCATTGGAATGGTTCTATGACTTTTTTCATATCTAATGGTGGTTGTCTCGCTCCCCCTCTAGCACCTGTGAGCGGAAAAAAACACCCTTTCAAATTTCAACAGCGTCAGGAAACACTGAGTGGGATCAGGTCTCAAGATGTAACTAATCGCCTCACGGCACTGCACACATTTTTTGGAGGCCCCTCTGCATTGACTCCGAGGACCCCCTAGGTGTCCTGAACCCCCTGTTGAAGATCCCTGTATTGGTGTACAGTTCCACATATTCAAACTGTACAATAGGGTAGCTTTAACAAAACTCTGATTTGCATATTTCATACTTAACTCACAAGATCCTGCATGTTTTATAACAAGGTCACATGGGTCCTGAGACAATGGAGTTGAGTGTCTTAAAGTCTCAGCGGATAAATACAACATTTTAAATAACAGAATAGCTCAGACTAAGAATAGAAGACAGCTTTAACATCACACAAGCAGGTTTTAAATAAAAGTGTGAAGTCTGAAAAACAACCATTTGATATGAAGCTACAGCCCGCTGCTGTGCAAACTACAACCGGTGTGTTTTTTTTAAGTCTCAATTTGGCCACAGTCAGTATATGACCTTTGGGACTAACAACAGCATCTCTTTCATTTGCCTCCTTGGAATGTGTCAGAGCTTAACATTTCATGCTACGGGATTGCATATGTGTGTATATTGTGAGTAATTTCAAAGTTTTTTTGTTGTACATTCAAATGAACACCGGAGTAAGTTTGGTGGAAGCACATGTTATGATTCTCTTACAAAATCCTGAGGGTTAACAGACTTCAAGGCCTGTTCAGGTGAGGGGATACAAATTCCTTCCAATTTCATGGAGCATATATAAATATTAATATGTGTGAAGTGGTTTAAGAGGTTTATGCATTTTTAAACCTTTCTGTGTCCTATTTCTTTTGATGCATTTATTCAGCTCTTTGGATTGCTTGAAAAAAAGCACATCACTAAAGTTGAGTCAGAGTTGTTAGATGTGGTTTGAGGTCATTCATTGTCTCTACTTTGTCACTGTCGTGAGATGTGTTTTCTGTCAAGCCTTAGGCAAGACAAGATATTGACAGCAGTAAGCGATGAATGCTACCTCTTTGTTTGAGTTCAATGTCACTGAGGAGACATGCCGTCAGCACACCGTGTGCCTTTCTAGTAAACAGAGTTTGAATTCAGGATTGCTGTTTCTACGATAAAACATTGTTGATTCTCTTATCAGGATTAATAAAGTCAGAGACGTATCAGCGCCATGGTGTGTATCAGGTTCAGAGAGAGGAGTGGAGCTGCTGCAGGGTTGCATGTTGGGGTTACAGGTTGATGCTTTAATTTAAAATCAGAGGTGAGCCTATGCGTCATTCGGAGGATAACATAAAACTGAACTAAACCGATGAATAAACAGAGACCTGACATGGAATTGCATCTTGTTTTTTATCAGATGTGAGAAAGCACACAAACTTCTGAAGAAATCCTTCTGCTTGTCAAAGGCTTACTCTTGTGTGTCGTCAGCATAACCAAATGACCAATGAAGTTTGATGACAGGCTAAATAAGTGCAATAATGCTTTGCATCTTCTTGTCACTGTGAGCTGTCCTGTCCACATATTTCCCTTGTATAGGAACAATATGAAACCTGTATTTCTACCTTAAGTGTCATGCACTGACGCCAATGTACAAAGGTCACATTTAAAGATGGTTACAAATGGTTTAAAATTTCCAAAACACAAAACATCTTTTTTTTTCCTATGCATAGTTTATCATGCAGTAAATCACTCACTTTTGGGTGCTACATCTGGGGCTATTTTCCTTGCAGTGATTGCACAAAAAAACCTCTGTAAAGTTCTCCTGCGGTGAATGTACCACGCTTTAAATTGTTGATCTACTTCTCCACAGTAAGACTGGGTAAGAGGTTAGTCAGTCAATAAATTTAGGTCAGCATGTGTGTAGCAAACATTTCACCAGCCATTGCACACCAAGTTCCCCAGGGAGTCCAATCATTATCAGACTCCCATGGCAGCACACACCACAGGCTCAGCAGCCACACAAACACTACAGTCCAAGACTTAAACGGACACTTTTTAAGCATGTACAATACTCACTGCCATGGTTAGTATTAATGAGACTAGAGCTCTAAGCTTTAAATTTTGCATTGTTTTTGGATGTTATTTAAAAATTAGTCAAGTCCCACTCTATTTCCCTTACTTTCCCTTGCAAAAAAGAATTATTCAATGTATTTTCCATCATTGATCAATGATAGTGATATTCTACGATTGGTTACCAATCTTGTTACACACATTCCATTGTTTTCTATAACAAGGAATCCCTTCCAGATTGGGTTTTCCACACATCAAAACTCAATGGATCGACAATTGCTTGTTAAGATCTAAAATCTTTTGTCTTTTTGTCTTTTGTTAACAAAGTTAAGGGTGGATCAATGGTACTAATTAACAACAGTGGTTCAGTCCTCTATTTTGTCTCCTTGGAGATGCTTCTTCCTCTAGTTTGTGACTGTCACTGACAAATGTGCTTCTGTGTGTTACCTCATATTTGTAGTTGGAGACGTTTGCCAGCAACTGGGGTTTTCAAATAAATTTACTTTGTGCAGAATGAAGATGTAACAATTCCTGAATTAAACCAAAAATTGCCAGTAGGTGTAATCAAGTGCAGCAACAATGTGAATTTAATTACACAGTTTTGACAACAAAAAATGAGACTTGGGACTACTACTTATGCTACTATTATGTATATGAAAATACTCAACCGATACAAATTAATTGCTTGATTTTATTTTTTATATAACAGTGAGCTGCTATAAATGACTTGAATAAAAGCTGTATGTAATGTGACAGAATGTGCTTGCTTTTAAGCTGTGTAATGTGATATAATAGGGTCTCATTATCCAGACGTGCTATCTTCCATGTTTGGCTTGGTAGTTACCTTCAGGGCCACATACTTGTGTCCCACATCCTTTAGCTAATTTTCTCTCACCAGCTGACTTCAGTACAGCTGAGAAGTTTGAGAGGAAAAACATGGGCAAGCATTTGTACAATTGTACTGTAATTATTCCTAATGTGTCATGAGGAGAAACAGGAAAGCTTGAAAGACACAGCTCTGAGTAAAACGTTACCCAGCAACTTGTCTTCAGGTTCTGTTGGCCTGTCTGTTACAGTGGTCATCACTCAAGGCACAAGGCTGTTGGAGAGAGTTGCAGTGTTCACTGCTAAACAAGAGGCAATTGGCTGACAGTAACCAATTTTCCCTTCCATTGTAATGCATATCCATCCAATCCAAATGATCACACTGGATATTGAAATTGGACTAATTTATCTGCCCCAAACATCTCTTTTGCAACATTTCAAAAGTTTGCTTTAAATTCACTTGATAATTGAATGAATAAACATAAATAATTCTTAATCCGAGTACACATCCTCACCTTGCACCCTGCGTCATGCCTCTGACATGTTGTCAAGCTGGGGGCATGCACGTAATTTTATGCCATGACCCTCACAACCTTTCAAATCAGCATATTTATAAATCAAACAATCTTTACTGAGAGGAATAACAGTTGTATAATGTATGTCCTCTCTCTCTCTTTCTCTCTCTCTCTCTGTGCTTGCATATTCCAGCCGACTGGCTCTGAAACCCAAATAAAACCTGCTCCCTTTCTATTAATTCAACCGAGAAAAACTGCTGTCTTTTCACTTTCAAGTCTCTTCTAGAAAATAATCACCCCAATAGACAACTGAGGATGTTTAGATCCACCCATGTCTGTAATGGCTTTACAACCTCAGGGCAGAAGCAAGTATGACAATAAACCTATGTCTTGTATGCACACCATGCTCCTTCCTGTTAGTTAATGTATTAAAATTCAGTAAACCATGTCATATGTAATGGTCGTGCCAGACATAGTTCTTTTATTTTAGGCCAAACTCAACAATTGACATGTTATGAGACATAAATATCATCAAACCCCAGATTAGATGAAAACAGAAATCTCACAAAGGTGTTCCGTAACCTCAAATAGTCTGCTGACGTCCTACTCCAAGATGTGTTTAAAATTGGCCCCAAAACTGAACAAGGTATTTTTTTTTTTGTGGTCAATTGGTATATTTTTTTAAGTTGCTCAGTCTCTATTTTGCTTCAGGAAATTGCCTCTGCAACACATCAGAACAGAAACGTTCCCGGATCCAGGTCACCAAGTCACAGACTGCTGGTTTGTTCCAAGTCCTTCAGAAAATATTAAACAACACTTCCTACATGGCAATCTGTGGCAAATCACGAGGCCAAAATAAGTGTTTTGCAGTTGTTAAGTTGATTTTTTAATAATAAAAAAAAACAAAAACATGATAATGACTCTTTAGAAGAGGTAATTTTCTTCACTTGAGTTTCTGTGCGGGAAAGTCACCAGTCATTACAGCTTTCTGGACACAGCCATACTGAGAAATACAGAGTTTTTGTGGAGCTCACAGTCTTTCTTAGCGATCCCAGTCCAGTCGATTTAGTCAATGGGGAAACTGTGTTTGGGCCACAGGGGTATTAAAAGCAATGTTAATATGCTAATGTAAAAATGGTAATATTTACCATGTTCATTCATGCTAACATCCGATTATTAACTTCTCTCTGTTTTAGATCATTGGAAAGTGGATATCTTTGGCTTTTGGACAATTGGTCTGCCAAAACAAGCAAGCAATTTACAGACGTCACTTTGACTCTGGAATGAGTCTGTACAACGACCCATCTAATAGCCTAGATGTTGAGATATTTCAGTATGTCTGCATGTACGCTAATACATGTTAAATAATGGATCATTATACAAATAGTTACCTACTTGGCTTATGAGAACATTGCTAGAGTAAAGCAATCAAGACGTATTGCATGCACAGTGCATTTGAGACAAATCTTTTAACTTTACCACTGATAATTTATAATAAAGCCGTCAGTTATTAACATATTCTGTACCTGAATGATTTTTTGAGTATTTGCTTCATTTGCAAAATTCTAGGGATGATATAATAAACCCATATTGGGTTAGTAAAAATGTTGTGACATATTTTCAAAGATATGTTTAGGTACTAGTTTAGTATACAGATAAGCACAGATGTTGTAACATGAAGCTATGATTCGCAGGTGTCTTATTGTCATAAGATCTGCCTTTTGGGACACTTGAAACAGTAAGAGTATGATTACACTGATAAGAATGCGTGTTTGATTGAGCTGTTTCTTTTTACATGTTGTCAGCTGGCTTCGCTGCAGTTTTCTTTGTTCTGCTTGATCCACTTATCCATGACATGAAAATACCAGAAAATCTATTATGAGGGTTATACATTAACATCAGATTGTTCCCATGGTTTCTGGGCCTTTTAAAAACGGTGTATTAATGTCAAGAACTGCAGCATTATGTAGATGGGAAACTGTAGAGCTAAAGTTAGAGATCACTCCAAATGTGAAGGCAAAATAGCCAAGGGAGCATGTCAGTTTTTGTCAGTATCTTTCTCTTTGTTTATCATTCAAACCAACTATTTACATCTAGACCACTTCCAATTGATTGTACAACCACCCTAAAAATATATTGCGTAGTAAGCTCAATAGCTTTCTTTCTCATCTCATATTTTTTTTCCATAAACACTTAAGATCAACTCAATCAATGATGTAAAGGATTTCTCATACTTTTTCCAGCTCCTTGTTTGAAGTGAGTTGCAAAAGCCACTGGGAGAAATTTAAACCCCCAAAAGCAAAGAAGTGAATTTCCCTGCTGACCCAGCTGCACACGTGCTCCATCCTGAAGACAAACTGCATAAAAAAACAGTGTGGTCTGGTACAGAAAAATATTTTTCTTTTGTGGATTTAGAATTTAGTTTTTTAGACTTTTGTTTATTTTGCTTATTTGCTGCTAACTTTCCAAGAAATATATCCCTTCACTCTCTATGCAGCATGGGTTCAGGACAACGACATCATGCCACTCTACAGAACTACATGTCCCTGCAAAGGATGCTAGCAGCTGGTTGGCCAGGCAAGCAGCCAAAGCATTTAGACTAACCCAACATGTTTTTTGTTGATTGGCTCAGTGGAGGATGACCTGAGCTTGTGAGGTTGGTTGGTCCGTGCCGGTGCTCCACGATCTCATCCTAAGAAATGTCTTTCTTTAAAGAAGAGCCTGACTCAGAGGCGTGCAGTCCCTCTGAGAAAACACTTTTTTTTTTTACTGTACTCTGACAGTTTCCTTGCACTATTCTGCCTCGTTTTCTTGGCTCTAATACCAATGAGGACTTTTTCTGTCCAACTCAAAAATGACAAAAATGTTAGTTATGCTTCCAAGATGTATATTCAAATACAAGAAGACATTACATTCTGAGCAAATTGTCAGTAACATTTCTGCACAAGCCACAGATGTGCTTGACACATAAAATTGTTGCACCTCTTCCCTTACTCCCCTTCTGCAGTTCAGCCATTAGTGCGCGTGAACATTTCTTTTCAGGGAAAAGATGACAAAACAAAGATGCTCAGCACAGTTTGATTCATAAACTTTAACATGTATTTCATATGAAGCTTTATGCAACAACTTACTTTTCCTGGAGTAGTTCAAATGACATAATTAGATGCATAAACCATCCTTGAAAACAAACTATTTTTATTAAGAGGCATATCAATTTAGCTTTTTAAGGAATGATGTGCTACTGGTAGATGTCAGAAGAAATGCTAAAAATAAATTGCACAGATCAGAGTTTAATGTAGAGTATACCTTTTGATGTACTGGATGTGTTATTTTACGGCTATATTCTGGGCTTTTCCCAGGATAAACCTCCCTGAGATGAGTTTTAGGTAATCCAGTCATGTTTGGAGCATGTGCTGATAATGCCAGAAAGCCAGGGACTTGCAGGGGACTTTGATATGAAAAGGATCAGCACCTCTGACAAAATGTATAACAGTAAATGTGAGAAGGATGGGACATTATTTTTTTGTGAAGTGGTTTAGCTGCCATGTTGTGTTTGTTCAAATTTGGGTCAATCAAGGGCTTGGGAACAGTTTAATTTTAACGTTGTGATGTTGGCATGTTTGTGCTGACAAGTTAGACTCACTAACGCTTTACGATCCAAACCACAGGTCATTTAAGCAATTGAAATGTGATATTTGGAAACAGGAGGCAGTCTGAACATTTCTCTCAAGATAAAGAACAGTTTTAGTTTTCCATTAAACTGCTCAGAGAGAGAGTGCCTTCTTCCTCCTTTTAAATGTGATTTAATTCTCTACATATAGTAATAAACAGTTGGAACAACACCAAGACCTTTAAAAAATGGACCCTTTTGCGTCTAAGACAAAAAAGGCAGTGGAGGTCACTGAGACCCACAAGCAAAAACAACAGACTAGGGATGCAAGCCCCAAGTTGATAAGAACCACACTGACAATTTAAAAGAATCGTGACCCAGAAACTTCTTTAAAAAAAGTTGCAGACAGTTAACAAAAATTCAGTTCTTTCTGTGAGCTGCTACCCATAAAAACCATCTTAATGGAAAAAGATGATAAGGAAAGATCAGGGGCAGATTTTCTGATAATGATGGATTTTAGAAGTTAAAAGTGTTTTCTAATTGCATTTTTATAGCTTTCATAAATGTCAACACACAATTCCCAAACCAGCTCTTAAGAGTGAATGCATCTGCTTGCCATTAAGAGCTTCTGAATATGGGGTATATAGTATATATATATATATATATGTATATATAGTATATCCGGGGTGCTGAAGGACACTGAACACTCTTTGAAGCATAGCCGTGCTGTGTTAACAATACATAAAACATAAATGTAAATTTCTACTACTACTAATTATTTAATAGCGGTCGTTTTTAAAGACAGGTTTGATAAACTGATTATACTATTTTAATATTTATTCCTTCATCATGCTCTTTTCTACATACAAAATGTGTTTGTGGTCTCTTGGCTGCTTCATGTCCTGACTTGCCCGGTGAGGTCTGTGTATGTGATATGACAGTTTTCCTCCAGTTTCTGCTGCCTAAATGAAGTATCAAACTACAATGAGCTGTTTGATTCCAATGGCTTCTTTACTCTGTCCCCAGCTCATAGAATTAAATTCCAAATGGCTAGAAGGACTTGATGCTGAAACTGGCTCACATGTGCTGTCGCTCAACTTTAAGAAATTCTAGCCTTTCATTTTTTTGTGTAATTTGAAACTTACCAGAATAGACAGCTCACAATTTTACTGACAATTTCAAGTGGGTAACTGTGATCATAAGCTTGGTGCTTTGAGGAGGCGTGCAGTAGTAGCAGCCATGTTATATTTTGTGTTTTATCCATCCATCACAAAACGGACCTCCTGTCTCAAAAGTAACATAAAACTGAAAAATACCAAACTAAATCACAGAGCAATCAAATGGCAGACAAAGAAGACAGGCTTACACAACCTTTAAGTGAAAAATGTTGTACTGTATTATTCCTGTAGCATTGTTTCAGTCCCATGGTTGATGGTACAGCAACAATCCAATGAAAGAAATAGGTCCAGCTCTGCAGCTGTGAAGACATAGACCATGTGGTTTGCCTTTCAGATTAGTTCTGAGGAATCTGTCACACATGTGTAACTCAATAAATAACTTAATGATTTTAATCCCCCAACTAAAGTGCCACTTATGCAACAATCAATGCATGCTAACTTTATGTAATAAGACAAACATTTCCCCATTTATCTCGACAAACAAGCTTTCAGTCTTCATATGTTGTTTGTTTGTATGTATGTATTTATGCATCCGAGAAAAGGAAGGAGTTGGCAGGGTGGTTGGCAGAGGCAGAAGAGGTGGACATTGTTGGCACAGAGTAAGCCAATTTTTGAGAAAGCGTTGAAATGACCCATTTCTTTTGTTTCCTTATGCATCTGTGTGCATAAGGAAGTGGGGTTGGTGCTGCGTTGCTTCCAGCATTGTTAACACCTTTGAATGGCAGCCCTATCTCCTTACCTAAACCCAAGAGAAAACTGAGTCACTTAGTGATTTTTATTTTTTAAATATGATGCACTGTAAAATAAATAAATATGGAGACAAAAGCTTTATCATGCACAGATGGTTAGTCAGCTGCAGTGAATTAGTCCTGCCTCCGAGGAATAGCTCACAGGGATACAACATTCAACCTTCCTCGGTTTTCTGCAACATCACTGCTTGTTTCATAGACACAGTCTGATATTTGCCTGAAGAGAAGAGAGAACGTCATTAGCTCAGTCAACTTCAAGTTGCCGTATTATATTTTCCATGATTTCGTTTGCAGATACAATATGTTTCAAGATTAGAATAGTGTTCTCCGTCATCATTTGTCTTCTTTTAGAAAAACCTAGTAATACTATCTAATTGGTCAAATTTCAAGGGTTTGTAAGTTGTAAATGTAATGTAAAAATTGCTTTATTAATAGTTGATGAAGGATTTTACTAATATAAACATGCAGGATGTATTAAAAATAACAATAGTTGGGTTGCTAGGTTGTGAAAAATGTGTTTGGGCAGATTTTTTATCCAAGCTACTCTAATAAATGTTGGCAATCCATGAATAAATAGGTTTCTCAGTGCACTATCAGCCATCAAGTCTGCAGATATGTCAAAGGGTGGGTTAATTGTCTTGAATAGGGTTTTACAAAAACTATCAAGTCTTTAGTTGTTCATGATAAAACATAATTTAGAATGCTCTGCAGCTATTTTCCATAAGGTCAAAGGTCAAACATTGGAGGGGTCTTTCTGAGAATATAAAGTGCCATGCTGGTTAAACATGCCAAACATCAAGCGGCTGGGTAGCTCACCTGGTAGAGCAGCCGCTCATATACAGAGGTTTACTCCTAGACGCAATGGCCGTGGGTTTGACTCCAACCTGCTGCGTGCTGTTCCCCCCCTGAAAATTTTTATCAATTTGAATCCCATTTCCTGGATTTCTTCATACATTTGTAGGGATTATGGTGAGACAAAATCCATGAGAAATAAAGTTGATTATGATGAATTATGCCAGAAAGAATAGTGGGCTACTAACCTGTGTTTAAGAACAATATGTCTTACTTTTTTTATTGGTAGAAAATAGGGGCCAATCACCGAGACTTAGGTTAAATTCTAAAAATAAATAAATTAAAGCTGTAAGCAGCGATGAACGGGCCCTCGCCCCCTTGCAGGTCGGGGTTACTGGCAGACGTCACTCTTTGCGGCTGAGCGTTTGCGCCACACTCAGACACTGCAAAAGCCAAAGATGGATTTTGCTCCAAACATTACACTTTTAAGAATGAGGTGACGCTCACTCTTGGAATAACACATTGATTTCCTGTAGGAATATGAAAAGACAGATCAGATCAGGAGCTTTCGCACGTACACTTAAACTTGTTCATCACGTACTGACTTCTTCTTCTGCGCTACTGGCGTCAGCTGCTTTCATAACTCTTACAGAATGATCAATAACAATACACTTCATAATCCATAGAACTCATGCACTGAACAAACTTGGTACCATGCTTACCATTGCTTCCACTGTTACTTTGTGCGAATACCCATGTTAATTACCCAAATTCAAATGACTTACTCTTACAGGGACTACAGGTAAGTATTTAGCGAGTGATCGTAGCTACAAAGATACTGTCTCTTTTGGTGTCAAATTACCTCTTTAACATATATATATATATATATATACACACAAGTAAGTAATGCATACATCCAAATGACATAAAATCATTAAACTAACAGCTTCAGTCCTGACTGAGTAATCTATGATCTTGTCTTATTACTTTCACTGTTTTTAAACCTCTTTGAATTCTGCTTATGAACTGAATTATCTAACATAACTAGTGTTTGACCCATAGCTGGCTACTGTATTAATTTCACATGGATTAGAATTGAGGTTTTTATCACTAACCAGCATTGTTAACACCTTAAAATGGCAACCCTATCTCCTTACCCAAACCCAAGAAAAAGCTTAGTCACTTAGTGATTTTTTTTTTTTTAAACATAATGCACTGTAAAAAATAAATAACTGCGGAGACAAATGCTTTATCATGCGTAATGCACAGATGGTTAGTCAGCTCTCCCTGCACAAGTGCGTTGAATTAGTCCTGCCTCCGTGGAATAGCTCACAGGGATAAAACACACAACCTGTTCCCCTTTCTCCATTTTCTGCAACATCACTGAAACACACACAGTCTGACCCCATATTCCACTTCTCAAAACAGCAAACGGAATGCTCTTTTAACCTTAATGACGCTGAGGCTGTGGCACTAGCATATACCGGATATTAGCTAGTTAGCTATTAGTTGGCTCTAACAGCGCCATCTAATGGCCCATTCATTCAAGATTTGGCTTGGATGCTCAAGCCCCTATGCGGAACAACTGTGTCATAATTGAAATAAATCTTGGCCAGATACACAACTTCCTCTTTCAACAATCCCAGACCGGAAGTTGGTCCTCTGTAACTTGCACATTTCTTCATATTTTTCAAAATTCTTTGGACAACTTTTCGTCATGAGTGTCAACAGATACTACCTGCAAGGATTCAAGAAGATTGCAATCATGGCGTATGAGGAGTTTGAAAGAATGTAAAACACATGAAAATGCATAAAGTCAAAATCGCTGCCTTCCAGTTGGGTGGAGCTAATAAAGGTAAATGGAAAATGTGTCCGCTATGATTAGAGCAATATGCGTATCAAATCTGGTGAAGATCAGAGTAACTATGTCCAAGTTAAGGACTTCCAAGCATTAGGAGGCGCTATGGAGCCTACTTACAGGTATGGGCCAAATCGTTGAACAGTCTCGAAAAGCTCCCTAGTGTTTATTTGCGCACCAATTTCTGTGAGTTTTTGTATATATTGAGGACATCAAAATTGTGCCCAAGTGCTGAAACCAATTAGGGTACGCTATAGAGTACCCAGACCACTCCCAAGCCTAAATGTCAATTCAGATGAAAGAGTTTAATATTCTGCACATGGCTGCAGGATTTTGAGAATTTTTGTAGCTCCTAAAGTCCTCAAACAAGTCTTTGTAAACTGAGAAATTTCCATGAAAATCACCATATTGTAAATTCTAAAAGTTTCAAATTTTTAAAAATAAATATAGCTTGATAGTATTCCAGGTGATATGCATGTTCCCTCAAAAGTTAGTGTTATAAATGATTACTTTTGTTGAATTTAGGTAGCATGTTAGGGGGTGCAATGGAACCCCCTGGCAACCCCCGAGACTGATCACTACAGAACTTAGATTTTTTATAGATTTGACATGTATGCAAGTTTTTGTGAGTTTTCCCGCATATTAAGACCCTCAAAAATGAGAGAGACAGAGCGGAATAATAATATTTCTTTCAAAAACGATAGGTTCCTTGCTATGACACCGTTGGTGCCCTTGCACTTCAGTGCCTGGGCCCTAAACAAATACATTTTAAAGTGGGAGGAAAACAAACAGGATTTTGAAAGTGCGTTAGTGATTTAACCAATTTTGATTTATAGTAACTCTGTTCTCTTTGCTAAACACCTCCTAAAAAGCTCCTAAATCCATACTAATATGTTGAGAATTGGAATTTTTCTTCATGAGCATTGCAGCATTGCACACTGGAAAGTGTTGCCATAAGTCAATTCCATCTGCCCCAAGCGGTTTTCTGCTTTCTGCTCTTAAAATACAAATGTCACATTACGTAGCATTAATTTGAATGCAAAGAATCTTATTTTGCTGCTGCCACTATTGAAAAGTTGCTGTCAGGCAGGGATGTCAAATACATGCACCCGCAGGCCAGAACTGGTCCAAGAAGGGTCCAATCCACTGGATGACCTTGCAAGTGTGTCAGATTTAGATATTAATTCCATTTTTTTTAAATAAAATGCATTACTATTCCTACTGGTTCCCTGGGGGTTGTGATATCCTCATAAGAGTAGCAGACCCTATATGTATATACTATTATAGACTCACGTGCCTACATACAGCAGGCTATGTAAGACAACCCTGTCTTTAAGTTTGTGAAGCCATTCTGAAGGCTGCGCAAAGCGTGTGCTCCTGGCTTTTGGCAACATCAGCCTGACAAGGAACTCTGTAGAAAATAAGATTTTAGATCTTGATGGGACGGTTTAAGTGTTGTAGTACTCATACTGGTGATTGGTCTCAAAAACACTCTTTGAAAGTCTTGTCTCGAAATCGACCGCATTTTTACTCTGTCTCGCCTTGGTCTTGAGTAAAGAGGACTTGGAATTTTATTTAAAGACAGTCAATGCCACAACTGAAGGGATATCACTAAATTACCTCTGCGTGGTCTAATTATATATGGTAACATCATTACTGTGATTGGATGTAAACCTTCCTGCTTCAAATGCAACCAATAACTTAAATCCTTTCTAATTTGCTAAGCAGTAATTTGGAGTTGAATATCCCCGGTAAAAATAATGTGCAATTTATTATTTTTAATAGTATAAATCACAGTTGAAGCTTTTGACAGTGAACTCATAATTGATGTGAGTTTTCATACACAATATTACAATTACCTAGTACATGCAATGAATGATATGTATCTTGGAAGCAGAATGGTTTACATTATCACTTTAAGTGTCTGGTCATAGTAGAATAAAACAAAAATTAACGTTTATACATTTATTGCTGCTTTTTTTCCACATAACTCTGTATACGGTAGATTTCTCACTGTTAAACAGATAAAGGGCCTCCTGAATGTGTGGTGAGGAACTGCAAAATGACAAATTCAGTTCAAAGTTAGTTATTGAAAGTGGGCTTAACAAGATATGCAAAGGAACTGACAGAGGCTTTGCATTTCCAATCCATGAATAAAAATTGTATTGCTGAGTTTTTTTTCTGTAACTAAGACAGATAGTAGTGCTCCACTTTAAAATAAGCTTGAAGGAATTATAGGGATGTTATTGCTTACCCAATTGGCAAACACTTTACTATAACCTTGCCCTGCTCCAGAACAGACTCGGCTGATTCGAGATTTGAACAGAACAACTAATCTTAGAAATGAACAAGTACTTTAAAACAAGATCAATGTTTGCAAAAATGCTAGACTTATTACTCTTTGATTTCTCATCTGTCCTTCTCACTCTTTTCTTGCAGGGAGTGCTTACAGGGAATGCATGGATAATGGGACATGGGCATTGAAAAGCAATTACTCCAATTGTGAACCCATTTTGGAGGAGAAGGTTAGTGTGATGTCACAATCCTGTTGTCCCTTGTCTGTAAGTAATCTGTTATCCATCTTAAATAAATGCTCATCACAGCTTCTCATCGTAACAGAAATGTCACACAGGGAATACCAATCAAATCTAGCCAAAGTAATGTGGTGGTTTGATCACTTCAACTGAATTGAATTTTGTTTTTCTACAAACTGTAGTGCATTTAAACTGTTTAAACGGTTGCTTCCATATGACTTAACAAATACATAAGTACGGTCTTGCCTTTGTCTGTATAAGCAAAGCCCGGGGCCAAAACGTAAAACTGATGAATTACACGTAATGACTTTTGGCCTGATTACCTCACATCATGTCTCCTAATTATGTGTATTTCTGGGCCTTGCTCTATTTTCTCAGATCATTTTAAGCCATGACATCTGAAGGGCTTTCTCTCACTTTAGTTACACCTCAAAACAAATAAAGCCTAGCTCGATAAATACACCTTGGTTATAATTATGTCTTTTAATATTGCTAACCTCTTCTTTTTGTGTTATTATCCAGTAGTTGCATTCAAAAAGTGATTCACGTCTTGTTTTTACAGAGAAAGTATCCAATGCATTATAAAATAGCCCTGATCATCAACTACCTAGGTCACTGTATCTCTGTGGGAGCTCTGGTCGTGGCCTTCATTCTTTTCTTGTGCTTAAGGCAAGTACAGAAATAGTTCCTATCTAAATGTGTCCTGTATGCATGAGACCTCATAGAGGACAATCAGGGAAATTCACATATAGTGCTCGGACTGCTTATCATTAGCTCTCTCATGTCACATGCACATGCACGCACACACACACTGCACACACATTGCAGATATTAAACAGCCGCTGTGTTGTGCACTATGGTTGGATTGATGTGGGCTTCTCAAAACAAATATTGATTTCTTTAAATTACTTTTAAGAGATTATTCTCGGCAATTCAATGAATCTGCATTGAACTGCATTGAAAGTAAATTAATAAAAAAAATTGATTGGATAAATGAAATTACTCAATAGATAAATTAACAAATTCTTTATGGACTGTTTGCATGTAATATTGTAGCCTCTATCTGTTGTATGAATGGACAATAGCTTACAGACAGTATAATCAAAGGCCAACATTATTCAGCCCTAATCCTACTTTTGAAGAAGTTGTACCGACTCTATGAATAATAAGACATTCCTTTTATTATAGGAGCATACGATGTCTTCGAAACATCATCCACTGGAACTTGATCACCACGTTCATACTGAGAAATGTGATGTGGTTTTTGCTTCAGTTGATTGACCACAATATTCATGAGAGCAATGAGGTAACAGCATTATTTTACAATATTGTGTACTGCATGCACTAATTATATAAAGCCATTAGACATTCTGAAAAGGTTAAGCTACACACAAATTTATATCAAGTATTTCTGTTGCAATTTACTGAGTCTTGTGTTGTTGTTGTTTTCAGCCTTGGTGTCGATTAATTACAACAATATACAACTACTTTGTGGTGACAAACTTCTTCTGGATGTTTGTTGAAGGATGTTACCTACACACAGCCATCGTAATGACTTATTCAACAGATAAGCTCAGAAAGTGGGTCTTCCTTTTCATCGGCTGGTGTGAGTATGTCTATTTTGAAAGTGCATTAGTAGCACTTCACTCGGTTTTCGGCTCTGCGAGATTCAGTTAGGTACACTTACATTATTTTGAATTTTGAATTAACATAGTCATAAACATAAATGGCTGTAGAAGTGTTATCTTAAGCATGGGTATGGGCTTTTTGGTATAACCTATTTCAAGTTTATATAATATTTTTCTTTTGGAATTTTTTTACATTAATTATGCGTTCGCCCAGCCTGCCTATGGTCCCCCAGTGGCTAGAATGGTGATAGGTGTAAACCGAGCCCTGGGTGTCCCTGCTCTAGTGGCTACAAATTCTGCACCAAGGCTGAATTTCGGGAAGAAGACTTTAGATTCAGTATTAGCGGACCACTAAGGCCCATATGAAAGCATCCAAAAAAGCACTATGTCATGGGACATTTAAAATTACAGATACAGTAGTAGAAGCTGAGCTGGCCAGGCCACAAAGCCCAATTTAAAGTCCAGTTTAAATTGATACTTTCTGGCCTTAAATGCATTGATTTTGTAGATTGTTGTTTAATGACTCCAAAATCCATATAAGTAATTGGGTTTTAAAGCTTATTCTTTATCTTGAACATAGTCAAACTCCATTTATTAGTTTTTAATTTTGATCTTGCTCAGCAGATTTGCACAGTTGTCATGTTCAAATTTCCATAATTACTGATATATTGTATGTGTGTTGGATTAACTGTGTATTTTTGACATAATAATAGATGATACATACTGTAGATTGAAGATATTTGTAAATATCTGCTCAAATGGCCACTTTCAGAATTTGATAAAGTGTACAGATTTAAATTAAAGCCATACTTTGAAACAACTGAACCTCAGTTTCCTTTCTCTCCAATTCAAAGCAAACCTTCGCTTGACTGAAAACACTTAATTTAAAGTCTTGAAGCAGAGGGAGACATTGTAATGCTGCAGACTCAAGATAAGGCTTTAAGTTCACAAGAGAACAGAGCTGCAGCGAAGTGTGAAAAATGTCATTTTTTTTGCTTTTTTTGCTTGACTTGCAGTAATAGAATGAACATGTAGCAGATGTCCCATCACAACCACATAAATTATCCATGCTCACCCTAACTTCAACTACAGTGTTAGAAAAAGTATGGTGTCAGATTATTCCATCTTGAGACAGAAAAACATGTGTGTATGGTTTCTTGAGCCAGTCTGACATTTCCTTTCAGTCAATTAATGTAACGTACTTTGTGTGTTCCTACAGGATGAAACATATACACATACTTATACTTTAAAGCATCTAGGTCATCCTAAAATGACTCAACAGAGATTTATAAACATAAGAATGGAATAGATTACCAGCGGATGACATATGATTGATAATGACACATGTTAGACATGATTTGGGGCTTCATTTTGGCTTTAAAATAGAAATAACCAAAGGCAGAAATCAATCATATCAATCTAGTTTTAATGACTTGATTAAAGTATGAAGTTACTGACAGCTTGTCGTGATTATATTGTCTGTGCAGCTTCCTCTTTCAGTAAATTCAACAGATCAATACAAGGAAATTTACTTAGCACTCCTGCAGCAGGTGTAGTTTAAACTAAATTTTAATCCATAATATCTGTGCACATACCATCAACCGTACATTAAATATTGTACAGTTTTAGAATGTAATACATTGAATAGATAAAAATTACTTGTTAAAGGTCCCATATTGTGCTCAAATTCAGGTTCATAATTTTTTTTATGTTTGGCTTTCTACTAGAACATGTTCACATGCTTAATGTTCAAATAGCACATTGTTTTTTAATGGCTGCTTTTCCCCTACTGTCTGTCTGAATAAACCTGTATTCATCCTCTGAAATGCTTCTGTTTCGCCCAGTCTGTTCTGATTGGTCAGCCCTTTTGGGTCTTCTGCATCTGTACTCTGAGTCTCTGCACCATCATTGCAGCCAGGGAATCACTGTAGTGGGAGTGTAGCATTTTTACCAATATTCATGTAGTATAGTTGTGACACCACAACAATACAGACAAATTCCTGACGATTTAAAGGCACAGTTTCTGAATACACTGTGTACATTTCTTTGTTGATTAAGGATTTTGATATTTTCACAGTATTTAGCACCTCACACTGCTTTATAATCATAAAACAAATGGAAATCTAACTATTTACAACTCAGGACAGTTAAGAGTCATCTTGAAGTAGAAACAGGGAACTGTAGCGTATGGACTATATAATACAAATACAGGTATATATATATATGAAGTATAATCTGTACAATTTATTTAGTTTTGTATGCTTTAAACTGCTGCATTGTGTAAACTACATGCTAGTAAAGAGATTAGATTCCTCATTGCATCCCTGTCATAAGTCTTGAGAGATTGTTCATTAGAATTCATTAATGAAGTGATGGAAGTGGAGCAAATTAGATCTGTCTTCCACCAGAGGCCTGATAGTTGGGATCCAAATAGGTTAAGACCTGTACTTGTTCAGCTCCATTAAAGTTGATATTACTCATCAATTTACCTTTTCAAACATATGTTAACTTTGTCTATAAAATATGCCGGATGTGATAAGCTTTCTGTCACCTGATTTGTACACTCACTAACGATATTTGGCTTGAAGCTAAATTAGCTTGCCAGCTCACAGGCAGAGTGAAAAGTCCAGAATGAACTGTTCGTTAAAAGAATCAGTCTCCTTGAACTACAGTTCTGTGGGGGAACAGTGAGCTATCCCAAAGGGCATCATTGCTTATATTTTAGTACAATCTTACTGTGCAGCAAAAAGGTTCTCCTGCTGTACAGTTTGTAATATGCAAACCACAGAAAAGATTAGGTTGTAGTAGACACAAGTGTTTGTGCGTGAATAAAATTAAAAGCCATGGGAATTATCCCTATCCTATCCCTCTTAAGTCTGATTTAAAAAGAGGATGACAGCTCAAGTTCAAATGGTTTTCTTTTATCACTGATGATTCAAGCATACTTGGTCTTTAAAAAAAAGACTTAATAAAATATAACCCCTTTTGCCAAGTCTATGGCAGTCCATCTCCTGAAATCAGAACACTGCCGTGACCAGCACCTAATTTTTGGTGTGCAATGCCTGCTGATTTAACAGATTGGTGTTGAAATGTAATCCATGTTCAGATAGAGCTGCGGTGGGCCCACGTGAACGATGGAGGAGTTACCATGAACTTTTCTTTTTCTGAGATGATTTCAATTGATTTTAAAAATGATTTCCATACAAATGTCAACAGTTTGGCCTTCATCTAATATATTTTGTCACGAATCATTCTCATAATGAAAATAACTCTGTGTATAAGTGTAATATTTACTTAAAGTTTCTATGACAAGCACCCACTTCCCCACCCTTCCCTACAGCATTTATTTATCAGATTCAATTAGGCTACATACTGTATATCCATAATTTCTCAACCGAACCTCTAAGAGGGCATCTGTGGTTCCTGAGATGTGTAACATATTACTGTGAAGCCAATTCAGACTTAAATGTTTTTGTTTTCAGAAGAAAAGAAAGAAAAGAAATCTGGGAAGGAGAAGGCTTGGAGGCTTGCCCCATTAGGCTTGTTCATTTTCCCCATTGTGATCAGGCTGCACACAGTTATCTGCTACTGTACTTTGGAAAACTAAATAAATTGATCAAATTAATTCATTTTTTTACTTTAGGTTTTTCTCTAACAATATCATTTGCCCCTCATACTGTACATGTTTTCTGACTAACATGAATCCTTTCAATGTCTTTACTCCAGGTATTCCATTCCCTATAATAGTAGCTTGGGCTATAGGAAAGTTGTATTATGAAAATGAACAGTAAGTATCCAATAAATAGGTATTTGTATTTGCCAATACTATTATCTTAAATATGTTCTTCATGTGTGTATTGATTATTTGTTTCCTCCTGTCAATAGATGTTGGTTTGGTAAAGAGCCTGGAAAATATATGGACTATATTTACCAGGGACCAGTTATTCTTGTGCTACTGGTGAGTAACAACCAAGAAAGGCATTGCACTGTGCATCCTCTACCATTATTTTTCACCTTAATTGTTAAATCCATTTATCATATAAACACACAATTTACACTAACATGTGATGTATCACTAATGCCTACTTGAAGGTGTAAACTGATGAATAAATATTACCCTAAATGAAAATGGTTTCATAATGAAAGTCATTTCCATCATGCATTAGCTTGTTAGAAAGGTGGAATTAATCTAGTTGATGAGTTCAGGCAACCCAACACATAATAATAATCCAAAAAAATAAGATATTGTATTTATTGGAATGTATCCGCTAATGATTTTGTATAAGCTGTTACCAGCATGTAGTTTGGCAACCAGTTCTGATTTGTGTTCTTCTCTTACACATTGTTGTTAAGACAGGAGATGGCATTGACTTGTGTTGCCCTCTACTACTAAACTCAGGATGTAATGAGCAGATTATGTTTGCTGCAGAAAATTGCTCTTGGTTTATTTCAGTGTAAGCCATTAGCATGGGGTCCAAACTAATTATTTTGTTTTTGTTGTTTGTCTAGATAAACTTTGTTTTCCTCTTCAACATAGTACGAATACTTATGACCAAACTAAGAGCTTCAACCACGTCTGAAACAATACAGTACAGGTGAGTTGATAGTTTGGATGATGTTATAAATGTAGAAATGACATGACATGATTTTTTTCTTCTGATTGCTCCTTACAATGACAACATGTAGTCTTTTGAGACTGAATAAACACGTTTTAACCTCAAATCAGCTGATTAGAAAGCCGACTAGGATTACATTTGTGTAATCAGTGTCACAGTCACTTTAAATTCTGACTGGGCGCAATGCAGTTTTGGCTATTTCTTTTTCTTTTTGCTCACAGGTTTCTTATAAAGCTCCCTCTACAGCTTTGAAATATATATTTGGCAGTTCCAGTTCCTCTTTCACTGTTCCTCAATGCTTTCTCAGCTTTCTGCTTCTTTTCGGCCGGCTCAGCCATGACGATAGTGTGAAAAACTCCATTGCTACCTTGTTGCCGGTTCCTGAATGTGCGTATATGTGCAGTACCGGGAAGCAATTTGTACATCGCAAGACCTGATATCATGCGATATCAAGGCATTTTTGCCAACTCTAGACATCTACAAAAGCCAGACACGATATCGTATTAAGTTGCTGTCAGCTGCACATTTACCACTTGTAAGCACACAACATCCTGAATCTTGCACCCCTCGGTGTGCTACTAATAACTGACAGTCTACTAATAACATCACCATTGGCAAAATACCTCCACTAATTAAATCCATACTTTAACGTTAATTTATAACTGTCAAGCCACTAAGCCTGTTGAGAAATGAACACCTCTGCTGAAGTGTAAAACAACTTTGGTGGGGTACAATGGTTCAGGAGAAAGCTCAGGCAGATACCACAGGCCAAGCAGTTGGCTCGTTCCAAACAGGCACTTTTTGAATAGGCACTGTACTAGTATAAAGTTAAAAACGTAAAGATTTAGAAATGCATTGTTAACAAATAAATCATAACAAAATCATAGCATTTTATAACTGTCAACCCACCCTTTGTTTTCCTTGATGGCCAAAACTTGATTTCTGAAGCATTGGTAAATTACTCATTAAGCATTTGCCTCTAGTTACCTCTTAAAACGTCTTAAGTGCCTTAATAAAATGTGGTATGGTATCTTGGAAGGCAAGCATCATTTCTATGTTAAAATGTACTTATTTGATTAGGACAATGCACATTTTAGTCAACATTTCTGTAAATGCGCCGGTGTTAACCAAACGGTTCATTTTTAGCTGTAGTCCTTGTTAATATCATTATTATTTCTATGGTGAGAGGAAACCAGAGCACCAGGAGGAAACTTACGCCAACACAGGGAGAACTTGCAAACTCCAAACAGAAAGGCCCTGAAATCCAAGTTCTTATTATAATGTTTTGTATAAAGGATGCTGCTGATTTCCCTCCCTGTCTTCACAGAAAAGCTGTGAAAGCAACACTGGTCTTGTTACCTCTGCTAGGCATCACCTACATGCTCTTCTTTGTGAATCCGGGGGAGGATGACATCTCACAAATTGTTTTCATCTATTTCAACTCCTTTTTACAGTCTTTTCAGGTAAGCCTGAGGATTATTGTGCAGTGTCAAAGTAAAAAAAAAAAATCTAAATGAACAATGGGAGTCATGCTGATTTCTTAATGTTTTTTTTTTACCACAGAGTTGTATTACTTCTTCTCAGTTATGAGTCTTATTGTGGGAAGATGATTTGAAGTAGCATGCTGGCTGTGCTTACAGTACACACAGTGGCTTTATGTATTTAGCTTAACATCTTTTGGGTTAAAATGTAAGACTGAGTGGGTGGAAAAAAACAAATTTCAAGCCGAGCTTCTTTTTAGTGAAAAATTATATTTGGCATGACAAGATTTTCTCCTAATATCTCTCTTAATTTATTTAGCTTTTCTTTTTATCACTGCATCTGAATTGTCTGATCTTTAATTAAAGGGATGCTTAACTGATAAGCATTTGATAAGCTTTGCGTCAGTAGAAAACCGGTGGTATTTTTGAATGACCGTGCTTTCCTCCGTCATGTCCCCCTGAGACTAGATTTCTTTGCATTGTGGGTCTGGAAAAAAGCCTCTGATGATGTAAAAATCGTCATTTAGCGTCAGTGGAGGCATTTTTGCCCAGTGGCTGTGGACTACAAGCCAGCTAGTTGCGCATGTTTTCAACCCACCCATAGGGGGTTGGGCACTTTGCCGAAGCAAGTTGATTGTCAGCCATCTTGGAGCAAAGCTACAGCTCTCTCTTTTCAACAGCAAACTTTTACAACTATTTTTTAAACTTTTACTGAACCTATAATACCTGTGCACTAAATGTAGACTGTTTTAAATATTTCAAACGCGTAACACCACTGGAGCCACGGTGAAACCTTGTTTTGTGTATTTGGTTGAAATGACAATAAAATAGACTTGAGTTGAGTTGAATGCTTCACTGTCTGTATTTGTCTGTAAATGGTAGGCGTGGCCTGGGAGTTAGAGCAGCATATCATTGACTTATTTTAATAGTGATGTGTCTTTTTCTGCAGGGGTTCTTTGTGTCAGTCTTTTACTGCTTTCTAAATGGAGAGGTGAGTCACTGAAGTTTTGCATCAGGCTCAGTATTTATGAATTTAATTACGTTGTGTAAATGTGTTTCATGATCTATGATCTTAATAAAGACCCACATGGATGCCCTTTGATTAGTTAATTGTTTTTTCCTACAATCCTCCTAGTTACAATTTTGCTAAGTTCAAGCAGGGGGTAGAATCAGGTGGCTTTCATAAAGAAAAAGAAAAACTGCTGAAATATTTTCTGTTTTAGTTATTAGATTACACATTAACAGAAAGAAAAACTTTGTAATTCATCTGATTATAATAAATGCAAATTGCTAGAGGTCCAGGTGTTTGAAAGCAATTAATGCCATTATAAGAAGAACACATCAACACAAGTTGATGAGGAGTTGCAATGTCACCCGTCTCACAGTTATTTAATACAAATGAAGATTGTCGTTGGCAAATGTGATTACGTGGAATTAGGGATTGTTTTTATTAGGGGTCCTAGCCCGAGGATGAGCGGTTCACACGGCAGGGCTGTGGAAACCTGTTTTGATAAGGATTCTTCTTCTTCTCCTCCTCCGTTATTATTCCTCTCCGCCTAAAACTGCAGACTTAACCGTACATGGTGGTGGCGTGCCATTTTCAGGATTGGTCCAAAACTCCGCAAATACCTCAGACGCAAACATTGCCCTACTTCCACCACTAGGTGGCCCTATAGCAGAAAATAGTTTATATCTCGTGAACCGCTCATCCAAACTTCACATAATTTTACAAACAAACACATTTTCTGTACTAATATTAACCCATCTGTCTTCTGGCCTTTGCTTCCTATTTAATAAATATACACAATAGGGGTATCGATCTTCTCATTTAGCACACGCGTTTCCCAAAATGTCAAATTATAAATGTGTAAATAAATTTAACAAAAAGAAAAAGTTCAAAGTTTTGTTAAAACATTTATATCTCATTGTTAAGTATTCATAAGTAGAATAATATCATATTCCGGCTCAACCTTATAGGTACGTTCTGCAGTAAGGAAAAGGTGGCACCGCTGGCAGGACAACCACGCCCTACGACTGCGAGTGGCTCGAGCCATGTCCATCCCCACGTCTCCAACCAGGATAAGCTTCCACAGCATCAAACAGACCACAGCTGTGTGACAAGAACATACTCTCCACAACAACATCTAAGGGAACAGACGTAATCTGTTTGTCTAGTACAGACACTGAAGTGACTCGCAGAACGGACTGATTCCTCCAACAAGGCCGTGATGTGTCCAGTGTGAATAAAGAGCCAGGCAATGTCTCGTGTCTGGTGAAAACTATTTATTGCGTCTAAAAGAAAACTTTGACCATAAACGAAGTCAAATGGGCAAATAATTCTTGGAAAATGAATGTCCCGTGACATATTGTAACATGTGTCAGAGTGTTTGATGTTTTCTGGTGTGTATTTAACAGCCTTAAATGGCATTATCAGCAAACTGTCACATCATACTCAGTCTTTTCATCTTACTGCTTAGTGGTTGTTAGTGGAACAAGATAATCCTACAGGATTTGCAGCAGGATACTTCAGAAGCTCACGCACATGTAGACATCTGTTCCATTGTTACTTAGTGAGAGACGTTGACCGAGCTGCACTTAAAATGCTGTCAGATTTATATTTAGTGCAATTAAAGGATGAAAGAAAGAAAGGATAATTATACATATAAAAACTATATGGTTTAAAAGACATAAGATTTAAAAGGTGCACTGATTTCTCTTGTGACAAGACTTTTCAACACACTCAACACATGGTGATCCATGTATGATACATATGAGATGGTTTTATACAAACAAGCCATTCTAATGAAGCCTCTATATTGTGTCTTCAGAACAGTCTAAGTCTTCACTTAAAGCCTGTGTTCTTTTACACTGTGTTTTATCTCATACTGTACTGTGAACATTGTGAAAATACTTGTCCAGCTTCCTCTCTTTTCCAACAAATTGATGTCACCTCTATTTTTTGCTTCCCCTTTGCTAGGTTTTGCTTTCTTCCCTTTCTCCTTGGAGGTGGGTGTGAACAGTTTAATGTGTCGTGTTAAAAGCTGATAGATGATTAGTCATCTATCAGCAAATTACATCTCTCTTACAAACGAGTAAAGATAAGATTATTTATTACATAGACTTGGGGTAAATGTGGATGGAGTTATTCTCAGTCATTATGTAATGTATGTGTATGGATTCTCCATGCAGGCACAGTGGATGCAGATTCAATTATTTTGGCTCTCTGAAATCCTTGTGGCTTTCTACTAATCAGTGATACAACTAAGCTGCTGGTTTAAGACAATATAAGCTTGATGAAGTGAGCACCAAACACTTGCCTATAAAGCCCACTCTTACATCAGCTCAGGTTGCTCACATTTCAGTGAGAACAACCATCTATCTGCAATATCTTTTTTTTCTGTAAAAGGATGAAGAGGGGAGAAGAAATGTCAGCTTTGAAAAGTATTACAAACGATCAAATAAGTCTGAATTATGTTGCAAGCTTAGGTTTTGATGCAGATGCTCCTTTGTGTGTCCCTAACATTTACATAACATCAGAAGAGGATTTCTGTCAGGCGGTACAATTAGGAATGTTTAAAGGAATACTTTGACATTTTTGGATACATACCTATTTATGTTCTCACGGAGCGTTAGATGACAAGATTGTTACCACATATCTGTCTGGTATTTGCATGTTAGCTTAGCATAACGAATGGAAACGGGGAAACATATAGCTTGGCTCTGTTCAAAGGAGTCTCTATTGGTTGCCTGGCAACCTTATGAAACCTCATGGAACATCATAAACTATGGTAACAAGCTGCTGGCTATAGTTTCATATTAAACCAACACTCACATAAGTTATTGATCTCAGCAAGAAAACAAACAATTTTCAAAACAAATAATCTTGGGTGTAGTTCAGTTGGAGTTTGTATTTATTTATTTGCGTTTTTTTGTAGTGATTTGCAATGTTATTTGATTCTTTTATCAGAACTAAATCCACTGGATCTGCTGTAGATTTGTTTTTTTTAAAGTAAGAGAAAAAATACGGAATTTCTGTCGTCAATTTAGTTTTGAGGGAGTTAAATGTATCATAATTTCTTGTAGTAAATTGTAAGTTTTTATATTTGAAATGTTTAGTTAAATTACAGCAGATGTTTTGTTCATCCAAAGCGATTTTGATGTAAATATTGTAGTGTAACTGTTTCCAGCATCACAACTCCTACAGCGTATTTTTCCATTACCTCATCACATTATGTAAACATGAAAAGTACATAATCAAGCCTATTTCCATATAGAAATAAGAAAACAATTTGTTTAAAATCACCAAAGAGACAAACCATGTCAACCAGCATTTCCTATTGTCTACTTATTTTTAATGTCACCACTGCACTTTGTAGACCCAGTTTTTAACTTTATTTTGTACACCATTTATTGTACATGATGTGATGTCAAATTTGTTAACTTAATACTGTACATTTGACTTATAGAAAACCTTGTTTGTTTAACCACCCATGTTGCCTTACAAACAAAAGAAAATGTAGCTAATGTCTCTGTAAATGACGTTTCATTGCGCTCTTGACATTTGTATGCACATGTGAAAGGGAAAACAATTGATTTGAATAAAATTCAAACATTTTTGCTCTTTGGCTTTTCATGTTTGTGGTCTCATACGTCCGAGGGAGCTTGTAAACAAGTGATTTAAGTTGACAGAGTACATGATGCATTAAAGTTATAATTCAGTTATACTAAGCAATCATCAGCTGCAGAATGCACTAATGGGATTGGTTCAGTTGATTCATTTCCTATTTATCCCTCTCTCTCTTCAACCAGTGTATTGAAAATAAATGCAGCATTCTTGTAATGACTCAGTCTTATAATTATTCTTATGAGACTAGAATATGGCAGCTTCACTGGCAAATCGCATGTTACTTGTAAATATGGTGTTCAGTGAGATAAAGTGTCCTGAGAGAGTGCCTGGTATATTATGAATGTTGATACAGTTTCTTTCATTTCAGGCTGGGCAGGAGTGAAGTAGAGCAGAAATTACTGCCTGTGCCAGAACCCCCAGGACTCAATACAATGAGCTGAAGACTCTGATGCAGCCTAATGAAGGCTTGTTTAGACAATTAATGCTTTTCATGGTTGACAAAAGCATGAAAGGCGGCCAGTGGATATGATGTACTGGAGTGTATCAGCGCCAGAGGCATGAAGCACATCTGCACTGCATTTTGGATTATTTGCTCTGAGCTCTTTTGTGTGGATACTAAACTGCATTTCATAAGTCATTACCTCGGCTAAAAATAAATTAATGGCATGACAGCCTGAGGCCTCCAATAGTCTTAACAATGCGTCATTTAATATGCTATGATCAGGTCTTTCCTGTTACACTATGCACCCCTTTGAAACAGTAATAACAACTAACTTCAAGTTGATAAGCTAACGTTTCTAAAGACTTAATGAATTGTTTTCAGAAAGGATGATCTCATGAACACGTGCTAAGTGGCATTACTTTTTTCAAGCGTGTTGATATTACAAAGGGTCCTTTATCATTGGCATTTGGCAGTACTACTCAGCATGTGAAAACAGCTGTACAAGGTTTTCTGTGGCTGTTGTTGGAGTTTTTTTTTTTTTTTTTGACAAAACTTAGACTTAGACTTGCTCAAAACCTAGAATATGGCTTACTTAATTACACTTAGGTTCCACTGGAATTGTGTTATTGAACTATTTGTAGATGGATCTATTTTAGAGATACAATTACCTTTCTTAAAATTGTGTCAGCATATCCTCCTTTTTGTTATTTGAGCGGTTGAGCTGTAGTTGATTAGTACCACCTCCTTCCTTTCATCAAGGTTGAGCTTAGCTCGCCATCTGAAGTGATTTTTTCGTGTAATTTTCTGCAAGCCATGAGCTAATCTTGCAAGAAGACACACTGACAATCTATTATGAACAAAACAGATAATGTAACAAATATGATGAATATGATATGATATGAAATGAAAAAAATGTGCATCCTTGGCTGCCAACCCATTTTCCTGCCCCCTTCTCCTGAAGTTTAAATTCCCCTGATTTTAGTAGGTAAAATATCAAAAGTGGCCCACTAATTGAACTTATATTATTCCGCTGAATGATGTGTTATAGTGAAGGGAAAAGCATGTGTCCCGCCAATCCATTTTGAAAGTGCAACAGATTCACACATTCTCACTCCCATTTTGTAAAACACGGACACTTGGCCAGGTGCGTTTAGTTATTGGTGCTAAACGTCTACTTTAGCATCATGTCTAAACACGCTTATCTAAACACGCATGGTCAGGACTATTGGTGTCACGTTTGACGCAGTTAAGGAATATTTCATAGGTTGGGCATATAAAAAGGTAAGTTTCCGTGACACACGGGACAAGAACGGGCCAGTTGGGTTTAGGAAAAGAAGAAAGCAACATTTGGGTTTAGGAAACATGACACGCATCGTGAATCCCAGTCTTTGGGGTGATGGTCCTGTGTCTGTTTGACCAATCCACCACTTGAACTAACGTCCCTTTGCGGAATTTTGGGCTTTCACTTTTCACTCTTAACACTACCTCATCTTCAAGCACTGCATGAAACTTCAAAAACAAGTCAGGTGAGATCCAAAAAAACACCTGCAATTAATTAGGATGATTTTACCAAAAGCAAAGTTCTGTCCATTTCCACAGAAAAAAAGCATGAACAGTCATTCTAGATTGTCTTGCTGCCATATTTTATATTTGAAGACTATTCATACCTCAAATTTAACATAACCAGCAATTAAAATCTATTCTTATCTGCAACATTTACAACTGAACTTTATTTTCTTTTTCTTACCACTCTTCAACAATTGCAAATAAACTCTTTTAGTCATTTTTGACTAAAAGAGACGCTGTACAGAAAAAACACATTAGGCTCACATCATTTTTATCTGCGCTGTGGAGTGGAAATAGGTTTGAGTGTCAGCTGTTGACCTTAAATAGACAGGTGTGTGCCTTTCTAAATCCTGTGCAACCAATTGAATTTACCACAGGTGGATTCCAACCAAGATAACAGATCAGGCCCTGTTTACATATACATGTTTATTTTTTCTCAAACGGAGAAATTTCCCTTCGTCAACACGCAAACGGAGAATTTGCCTCTGAAAAAAAGTATTTCTGAAAACTCCGGCCAAAGTGGAGATTTTGGAAATCTTTGTTCACACGTTTGCATGTAAACGGAGGTTCAAGCAGCCGAGGAACTGAGGAAAGAGAAGAGAGAGGAAGTGATTTGTTGCTGTTGCTATTTTCTGATTGACTAAAGTGGGCATGCTCTTGACGCCATATGACCAGTATGTGTATTAATGAACTCTTTTCTGAAAACTGTGTGGAATATGTCATTTTTTTACGGGAGAGGTTGAAATGCCCGTATGTATACATTTATATATATATATATATATATATATATATATATATATATATATATATATATATATATATATATATATATATATATATATATATATATATATGTAGCTGCAAAGGAAATTTAAAATACTTTTTCGCTTTGTTATTATAATGGGTGTAGATTGATGAAGGAATGATTTTCAGACGATTTTAGCACAAGGTCTGTGACGTTGAACCTTTTGCTTATGAAATGCAGAGTGAATGCTGAACACTAATGCATGGCATTAATCCAAAATGTCAAACAGCAATGGTTTAGCTGAGGTTGAATACAGTTCAAATGCACTTCAACAAGTAGAGCATTGCTCACATTAAATAAATTATTCCATGGATAAAGCCAGTTTACTAAAATACTCTAGTGTGAAGTTGAGTCGTAATTCCCCAGCAATGGTGCTATCCTAGAGGTCGAGTTGCCCGTGCAACAAAGAATGGCTAAATATTACTGAGGCTAAAGAAGAGTGCTGGCTGACATGATCTTTCTCTAAAGACTATGAGGAGTGAAGGTATGATGAATCTTTAAAAGCATATCGTTGAAGATTTCACTCTATTTTCGTATTTAACAGTGTAAACATCATATCTTCCAGCTAAAATAATATTATTAGAGCTACAAAATATATGTTTTTTCAAATTAAAGCTTGAGGGAAAATAAAGGTGTCTAATTGTCTTAAGCTTCTAGTAAAACACTTTCTATTAGTCAGGACTGGTTCTAGTGGCACAGAGAGTCTGAGTGGACTGGTTATACTGAGCTTGCCTTTAGCAAAGAAACTGATATTCCATCTTGCAAATCATGCATAAAACACCAAACATTCAAGCAGCAGTGTAACAGCACACAATTCCAATCAGATTCTATTTGTTATTAGGTTGTGTGGTTTAACTTTAATCGTACAGTGAATGTGGGGTTGAGATAAGGAGAGAAAGAAAGAGTGGTTGTACGACCAGAAGTAATTGAACGCAGGTTTTGCATTTTGTGAGGGGAAACATATCTAGCAGTTTGGCTAATTAGGTTTATTGTAAGTCTGTATGTGTGTTCATAGAGTTACATTCATAAGCAATGAATGTTGCGCTGATTGGATCAAGTGGAAATTTGATTTTAAATGGCATTCACTTTTGTGGCACCAGTGGGATGGATGGGTCGTGAAAGGTGAACTTTAGAGATTTATTATGCTTTCATATGATGAAAGCAGGACTGGAGCTTTAATGGAGTGAAAACCCACAATCGAGCTTTTAGGGTTCTTCATTCATTTGGCAAAGTAATGGCATGCATTTATTTCTCCCACAGTGTGTGCTGAATCCATTACTTCCACTAAAAGAAGAAATCATTTGACCAACAGTTCCCCCTGCTGCCTCTAGAATGTAATTACCACTACACAGTTTATATAACTCGAGACACTGATTCAATACTAATGTTTTTTTCTCAGGCCTACCTACAGCACCTACAGTGGTTTTCTTTAAGTATGAGTCCTTGAAGGCAATGCTGTAGCCTTTTTGTTTTGTTTGCATTTGTGATTGGTCCCTTGTCTTGTGTCCGTATGTGTGTTTGTGTGTGTGTGTGTGTGTCTGTTTGTGTGTGTCTGTTTCTGCATGTGTTGTTTTGTCTCCCTCCGTCCCGTTTTTCCTCTCTGTGATTTTGTGGCCCTGAGATGCGTTCCTGTGCCGGTGTGTTGTTTGTAACTGTTCGTGAATGTTATGATAAAAAAAATTTCTGAGTACAAAAAACATAAAAATTTAAATTTGATCACAAAATAATCAAACAAAATACATGTCTTATGTAGGTAATATAGTTATTAAGTACACCTTGCTTAAACTACAGTCTTAAATAATAAAACTGGATTGTCATGATTATATCATATACAATTGTACAATTGTCTTTATTTTTATGGTAATTGTATGCACTGCTGTTTCTTTTGTTCAGTTCTGTCCCAAAGTGAATATGTCTAAATAAAAAATTATTTCTGTGGGATGGCCTTCTTTTCTTTCTTGTTTCCCTTTTATAATTAATTTTCCCTTTATTTTTCCTGTGCCTACCCTTTATGTAGCCTATATCTTCTTTTCTTTCAGTGACATTAAACACATTTTTTATTGTATGCCTGTTGGATATCTCTGGTACAAGATAAAATTATACAACATATTATTATATATTTTAGATTCTGCTCACTGGCAGCACTGTGTTTTTTGGCACCAACAGGCCTTTTCATGGAACACATTTTGACTTACACACACGTCACAGTAGAAAAAGCACAGGTGTGAAACATAGAATTAGTGATGGCCTAATTCTATTTAGCTGCTTTGATTTCAGTGTCCTGGGTATCGGGCAGGCTGACTAGCTGTCACACTGTCGCTTTCACTGGAACACTTGAATAGAGCAGAGGCACCATTAGTGTTATTATTTGCACCTGTGCCTTTCCTCTTATGACAAGTAAATCATGTCTGCTTAAAAAGGCCTTCCTGCCAGACTGAGTACATGTTGGAAAAGTGTTTTTTCTAATGAACTCAGTACTATGTGTCAGAGTTAAACTTATCATAGTGAGACACAGTGTGTATGATTCTCTCTTTAATAAGTTGTAAATAAACACTATTTCTATAACAGTTGAAAAAAAAAACACCATCAATATGATTGTATTTATTTACCATAATCTACAATATGGTGCAATGTGTGCACGGCATCAACACAAGTTGTTTTAGATCCATCGTGCATGGAAATGAAAAATATACAAGATTGGATTTATGGAAACATAGATCTGCTGTCAAGAATTCAGGGCATTGGTTTCCTATATGAAGGAGAAACAACTCATTACTCATTCATATTGATCTCCTAATGCACAACAATCAGGCTGAAATGCATTTTTGCCAATTTTAAGATGCCAAAATGTATTTTTCAAAAGCTTCATAATTGATGCATCCATTAGCATCCTCCTGGTTTTGCATCAGCTGCTCCACCTCACCCTCACTCATCTTTTCACCTGTGGTCCATAAGGAAGAAATCAAGACTGTCAGCTCAGTACTCATCATTAAAGTGACGGCTTAGTAAAAAGGTGTGGAAAGTCAGTTCAACTCACCCAGTGTTGCTAGAACATGCCTGAGTTCAGCTCCCATGACTGTGCCATTTCCTTCCTTGTCAAATACCCTCAGACCCTCCACAAAGTCCTCATATGTTCCACGGTCCTTGGCCTTGCAAATGTGTTGGAGCATGGGTAGAAACTGGTCAAAGTCAAGCATCTTGGTCTGCATGTCTGTGGGGGGGAAATGGTTTTACCAAAAAAAAGGAAAACTCGACAGGCTATGACCGATGTTGAACAATTTTAACCTTTCTCTGTATTTGACAAAAGTTGCCTTTGAACCAGTTTTATTGCAGTATGATTACCAATCTGTAAACAATAGATTCACTCAGGTGCATACAGTGCGACCCACCTTCAGGCTTGGGCTTTCCAAGGACGTTCATGATCTCTGTGTTGGTGGGATTCTGGCCCAAAGCCCTAATCAGGTCACCACACTGAGCGTAAGTGATTTTCATCTCATTGGCTGGTGTCCTGTCAAACAGCTGGAAGGAATCTTTGAAGTCTGTCAACAACAAGAAAAACAGGTAATTCCTTCTGATTCAAATTCAGGTGATTGGGATTTAAGAGTGCATGCAGAATCTCAAGGAATTGCTTCAAAGTAATAATGCAAATGGAATCCCTCGGATAAAATGGTCCTCTTCTAGAGACGAAAGCAGAAAGATTCAATTGTTCCACTCTAACTTTGCCTTCATCTCCTTTCAAATGGATTGACTTAGATTAAAACATATCTACGAACAGCTGTTGCTTGGGTAGCATGATCACACAAACCACTTCATCCCTCTATAAATAGCTTACACTCCCAGTGCACAAATGGCAACTATAACAACAACTTGACCTTACCCTCAATTTGCTCGGGGGTGAATTCCAGCTAATAAGAGACAAAGAAAATAAGGTGGTTAGATGCTGCTAAACGTTAAGGAATTAAAGCAGTTTTCAAGTCAAGTCACTGGAATTTACAGTAGAGGAAATTAATTTTGACAACAGAAGAAACTGAAGACACCCCCTTCTCACAGTCTGTCTGTTACTGTCCCCTTCATTTGAGTTTATTTTTAGATGCTACTTGTGGCAAGAAATGGTTGATACTGAACCAGGATGTAAAATGCCATTTTAACAAGGTCAAGAAATCTAAACCTGATAATTATGTCCTGTACCGTTTTGATGCACTGAATTTAAACGCGCTGCTCATTCAACACCAACCACTTGTTAGAAACATAAAGGTGGTTTAAAACTTTAAGAAGGACATTTTTAAGTGAATACTTAGGGATGTAGTGTCCGAATGTAGGGTTAAATCAATTGTAAAATATTATTTTGGTGTTCCAGAAGAGAAGATAAATGGTAAACCAGTGGGTTTAACATTTGTCAGTTTATACGTCTGACAGTTCAGTTATGCTTCAAAAAATATTATTGTTCTGAATACCCCTGACAAACGATTTACTGTTTATTTTGTGTCCTTTAGTGTCTGTCTGATGTCTGGATATCCACCAACCCCCAGCCACACCATTAAGCTTTGTAAACACATTATCCTAACACTTATCTAAGCATGTTTAAAAATGGATCGTGATGGATGTAATTATCTACATTTTTCCTTCTCCTGGTTTTTCCACCCTTTTGCCCTCAGAGGAATGGTGCGGGTGGTCGGCTATTCAGAGACATAATGAAAGTCATATTTTGTGGCTCTAACCACGCTCCATTGTAACATGGCGGCTTGCTTAACCAGGAAAACATTTATCCGTTCAGGAAGGGGCCATGTCAGCAGAAGATCTTTCCACAATGTCTGGTATCAGCTAGTTTAGTTCTTAACCTCCCACTACGAAGTAGTCACAGCTTCTTTAACTGTAGAACATTTCATTTTGCATGGTTGAAGGTCAATAAAGATCTGAAATAACTAGAATTATTATAGAAATAACCAGCATTACCATAGCCCATTCAAATGCTTGCACTGCCAAGTTCTGTTCACATGGGGTCTCTGAAGCTCTTTCAATACCAGCTTGGCTGGTTACTATTTTGTATGAATTCTCCTTAGAAGTAATAATCCTATAGTAAGTATAGTAAATAATAAATAGACGTTTTACTATGGTAACAATAAAAAATCTTAATATTTCTAATATTTCCAGTTTGAGTAACCATTAGTCATTTAAAATATTAAAACACTCTAATCTATCTAACTAAGCAGGTGTACAGTTTCAGTGCGTAATATTGTTTTTTTGTGTAGTTTTACCGTCACTGTTGCGGGGTCAAACTCTGGTGTCTTTGGACGTTCTGGCTCTGGTGGCTTAGGTGCTGGTGCTGCTGCAGGTTTTGGCTCTTCCTTCTTCTTTGGGGCCATCGCCAGAAGCTGTGAGGAGACAAAGTATAAGACCAACACAGACACAAAGAGATCCAGCACACTGCGGTTAGATGTGGCCCAGTAGAGGTTAGGCCCCTTTATCCACTGGCCACAGATGTCATGTCCTCCACCCCCTGCAATGCCCAACCACACTGCCAACAAAAGGGGGAGGACTATAAAAGGATATGCCTTTGTGCTTCTATTTAAGACAAAGGTTGTTGTTGTTGTGGGTGTACAGCACCAGGATATGAATGATGAAAAACTATGTTGGCTGAAATCCCATGCCTGGGAGCTTCTGTTAATCAGGAGGTGTCCATCAAAACAAGTAAGACATTCTGTTACCTCCCTTATCTTGGGCCAGTGACCATGCTTAGGGAGTTTTGGTGGATATCAGTGAGGAGGGAATGAAAAAAATGATTACTGGACAAGATGGGGGGAAGTTGTTTAAATTAAAATGCCATAATGCTGTCTGACTGCAATTCCCAGCAATTAACCTTGATTATTATTTTAAAATTGCAACAAATGACATGGCAGTATTCACTGTGCAACTGCTGTGCAAGGACATGATGATCATTTATCTGGTCTGAGCAGAGAGATTTGCAGAGCATTAAACTCAAATCCACTGACCTAAACAGGATTCACAGCATGTTGTGTCTGTCTGGTCTCAGCCTTTTGAGTGTAGTTACATTTGAACGAGCCTGTCTAAAAGATAAGTGTGAACAACATAGAAGCCAGGAAAGTAATCTAGGATGACACTAAGTGCCACTTTGTGAAGCTGCCAGTCACACTTGAATGGACACAAGCTTTGTAGACCGAGCCACGAGATATTTTTGGCATTTGAATCGTTTCAAAATAAAGATTTATAAAAGGCCTTTAAAATAACCATTTCTTTCCAGTAACAGTTGTTACACTACATCCACACTATGACATGCGTATCCACATACCGTATAGAATTACACTACACACTAGCAGTCATGCCTCCAGCAACAGATTTCTCTGTTCACAGGACAAACCTCTACCTTTTTTTTTTAAGTATGTCAACACATTTTTTACGTTTATCCTGAATGGCTTCTATGTGAGGCTGCTCTTCAAGATCCATCTTGAACTTTATGTTTTTGCAATCAATCAAAGAAATACCTCCCATGTTAAGTGCTTAGAAGGGTGTAAGAAATAATATAACAAACGGAATACGTTTTGTTTGACATTTTACTAATAACTACCATGTGAAACTAACAAAACGCCTTACTGTGAATCAAAGAACCACCAAGGATAATCGCTCAAAGAATGTTTAATTTCTTTGGGGAACAGTTGGACAGCTCATTAGGTTTCACAACAGCTGAAGTCATGAATACAAACCAAAATACCATAATTATTAGGGTAGGTTTAAATTCACTCATTTAAATATTGTTCAGTGTAGCTAAAGGCTCAAAGGTTTTCAGCATTTTTCTACAGTTCACTATTTGGAGGGTGGGGTAGGTACAATATGGGTAAGAAAATTACTTTTAGTTTCTACATGGGAGTTGTGATCAGTTTGATTGAGTATCTATTCATGTGGAAAATAAAATATGAGTCATCCATTAATTAACAAGAGTGAAAGCTAAAAAGAAAGAGTAAACTGATTATTCTGCAACTTCAAAGGCTTGATCAAGCTGAGTGTCCGATATCCAAAATCCATTAACGAGGATGATCATCAGTGATACAAATTCCTTCTTGCATTTCTTTGTGCTTTGGATAAAGGATTTTTCAACTTCTACAGGTTGATTACCTACAGTATGAGTCCACAGACTTCACTACATCCCTTTGTCTTTGCACCACAAATATGTTGCGCCACACACAGCTGCTCTGGGCCTGTATGTAATGCATGGGCTCCCAACCATCTCATGTGACAAAAGTGGCAACTAACCAATTCAACAGTGACAAACGGTAAGTTATGGCATATCCATAGTCAGGATGTGCGTTCAACGCATGGCCTTCATCATTATTTTTTAAGTTTGCAATGCAGCTCCACAAATACTCCTCTTAGGTCTGTCCAATTGCATTTAGAACTCAAAGGTCCTATGACATGGTGCTCTTTCAATGCTTTTATATAGACCTTAGTGGTCCCCTAATACCATATCTGAAGTCTCTTTCCATAAAATTCAGCCTTGGTGCAGAATTACAGCCACTAGAGCCAGTCCCACAATGAGCCCTCCTTAGTATGTGCCATTTCTGAGTCTACAGTTTTTGAAGGGGGGGGGCAAGTTAGAGGCTGGGAGTGTGGCCTTGACCAACTGCCACTTTGCTTGTTTAAAAGCCACGATGTCTCTCTCTCTCATGGGTGGGCCAAATTCTCTGTACAGGCAAAGCAGAGAAAGTGGAGGTAACCAAATCTGTAATCTTGCCCCTTATGAGGTCACAAGGGGCAAGATTACAGATTGGGTTAACGCCCCTTTACAGATTGGCCCATCTGAGCTTTCATTTTCTGATAGGCAGAGCATGATACCCAGGGCTCAGTTTACAACTATCGCCACTTCTAGCCACTGGGGGACCATAGGCGGGCTGGGGGAACACATATTAATGTCAAAAAACCTCATAAAGTAAAATTTTCATGCCATGGGATCTTTAATAGCCAGTCTGTTAAAAGAAATGAATGAGTTTTGAAATGTCCAATTCATAATGAAATCACTTACACTTGACAAAGTCAATGTAAATTTGGCTCTGTGACGACAGGTTGGAAACAGAATAATTTCCCTGTGGTGGTGATGAAGATGCTGATGCTGATGATGATGATGATGATGATGATTATTAAAACAAAACCTACCCATGTCAACCAAACTCAAATTGTTATGAACTAACTGGCTTGAGGAATACATTCAAATTGTTGAGGATGAAGGTCACGGACAATATTGGCTTTGGACCTAGATGGCAACTAACATTAGCATGACCTGTTAACAGCAATTTGTGCATGGATTATTTTGTGACTTATTTTTATATTATTGCAGGCTGATATTGTTCATTGATGCAAGAGAAGTCCCTAATAATCTAAAATTCTATCCAAGATCCTCTAAATACAATTAAGAGATTCACATACAGAAAAATAATCAGGCATCCTCTCTTGCTCACACTCACTGTGGCCTGGTCTGCTGTGGAAGAGATGGGACATCAGAGCACAAAATAATCACCAGATTAGTGTGTGCTGGAGAAATAATAAGTCATGGCTGCAGTTTGTTCCTCATTATTTCTAAACAGCACATGACAGAAGTGGTCATTGTCTGACTGGAACTAACCTACATAAAGACACAGACAGAAACATTATAAAAGGATCCAGCCCTACATACTGTAGCTCAGCGCCAACCCACCTTCAAATCGCACCAGGTGATTGCCATGGACAGGAGGTGGCAACAATTCATGACATGATCAACCGCATGGAGTCAAGCTCTTAAAACATCTAAAACCTGTCCAATTTGCTATGTGGGAGTTAGTCTTTAATCTGGCTGGTATGTACCCTGGAAAAGTGCCATACTGTGTACAATTCCAATTGTTACTTGGACCCTTCAGATGACCTTCAGGGCAGTATTAGCCTTTGTGGTTTTAACAGCCCGGATAAAGCAGGCCTGTTATATAATTACCCCGGTCAATTAGGATTGCAATTCAGATTTATGTAAAAATACACCAAACTACAAGCAAGCTAAAATTATCACTCAATTGTCCAAAGTGTTACTGCCATGTAGTCTGAGTCTGGCCGTGTGTGCTGTAATGGTGCCCAAATGTGTAATTCAATTAGGGAAGATAAAGAGAACATTATTTTCAGTATTCACCAGTTCAAAAAAGTTTTTTTTCCTGGTGTTTGCAACCAATTCGGACCCAAAAAGCATTACCAGTATCAGAAAATATTAATGTGTTAGAACTGTTTTCATTTTTAATTTTCATATGGTATTAAAAGACCTGTCAATCAATTTGACCTTTTTTATTTACATTTTGTTTGCTTTAAACTGCAGTATTAAGTGCACAGCGTGCTCTGTAGTTCATATTGATGGATATTTGGCTCTGTATTACCTATCTGTATGGTGACCCTGTTCCACTGTGATCATTTACCAGCACTCAGGATTCAGTTTGTCCAAGCCAATGCTAAAACTAATAAGGTGGTTAATACACCAGCTGGATTCCTGGTAGATGTGACGTGATCATCACCAACTCCACAAGGCGGTCAGTGAAGTGCGAGAGCACGTAATTAAACTGTCCCCTGTCCAGCTAGGACCCGATGTAGTATCCAGTTTAGAGTGCAGTGCCAGCCTGTAGAGGCTTTACTCCAACATAGGCTCTGTTGCCATGTAGTTTGGCAGAAAGTCTTATTTAGTAAAGAAAATATAAACACTGTTTTGGGTGAATCACAGCAGGATTTCCGTAGCATTTTTTATAGCAAACATTTTAGCCTTGATGAACAACATTTATGTTGTTCCACTGTGTGTGTGTGTAAGTGTGTGTGTGTGTGTGTGTGTGTGTGTGTGTGTGTGTGTGTGTGTGTGTGTGTGTGTGTGTGTGTGTGTGTCACAAAGAGTCAAATACGATTTACTGAAGTTTGAACTGTTGTCTGAACCTTTAACATCAGTATGTATTCTTAGTTTTGGCAAGCAAGGAAAACACAAGCATCAAAGATTAAACTCTGACAAGTAATTAGGAAGAGGTATTTTTTATTCAGGAGCAGTGGCCAAAATTATAAGTTGTGTCAACATCTGTGTGTCGAACAAAAAGCCACAGCGCCCTCTTTTGGTCACAGGGCAACTACCCATCACTGAAAAGTAAACCTTTTGATTCCCCAGTTTAATAGATTTTTCTTTTCTCATCTCACCTTTTCCACATTTTTTTTCATCCTGTATGTTGTTACCTACACACAGAAGTTTACACACAGAAACAACAGGGGTCATTTTGGACAAATGAATGCTGAGGCCTGCTGAGCAGCATCACTGAATCATTCTGACATTCCCAAGGTAACCTTGTATAAAGGCATTCTCACGTTATTTATGTTCGTTTGATTAATCACCTACACGTGCTGTCCTCTGTTATCTTCTGCCAGTATCTGCCATGTCCCAGCTCTTTATTCAGGAGTCAACGAGAAGATTTACTGGGGTGTGTTACGTGTATTGATCATCATTGAGACATTACATTTGACTCAGCAGAGCAGGGTGAACTCCAGCACACAGTGACACACACCAGAACATCCTTGCTGCAAGCGTCAGAGCTAACCGCCAAGTGCTTGAGACAAGTATCTGTTTATCTAAAATTGAATTCTGTGGTGGGATCTGTGCAGAGTGCAAATTATCGTGTGAGCTCCCTTGGGGGTCGTAACCCCCAGCTTGAGTTAAATCACCGAGTTAAAATGACCCTCTCTGCTCTGTCTACATCGTATTTGTTAACCAGCCTCTTCTCTGGACACAAGTTCCATTTTTGTTGCACTGTGCGTTGCAATGTAATTATGATGGTGTTTTTTTCTGACCAATGCCTAAAAAGGGGCTTGGATTGGCTGGACTCAGGCAACACGTTTTAAATGTTGTATTCACTTACACGGATCAAAGCACAACATTTTTTGGGGATTTAATTTCGCCATTGCTTTTAGAACAAAAAGCAGAAAATAATGTAAGCCAACATGGAAGATAATTCCTTGAAGAGCTCATGATAAATTGAGCAAAATCCATCAACTGATGGAGATTGTGTAATATGATTGAAAGTTCAAGAACAGCTAATGGATCTTGTGTAGAGATTCTATCATCAAACATTCTGTTGGAACTCGTCTCCCTCTTTGACATTTGTAACACTCTCTCTCCCCCAGCTCCGTTTTTGTGTTTAGTTAAATAAGTAATTAGTTTTTACCACCACTGTCTTATTGCAAAACACTTTGGTTTGTTAGGAATTTGTTGACAGTGTTGGACATTGTTGACAGTCAAACATTACTACACAATATTGTTCTTGAAATGAGAGTGTGGCTGGTTGTTTTAGCATGTCCTGTATTTGTGTTTTTATTAAAATTGTGAATTTCAAGACCAAATTGTTCAACACCTGCAACGTATCATTGTAACAAAATGTGATATTTAATGGCATGATGTCATTAGTTTTTTTGTGTCAATACCAGGTCACAGTACACTGTGTCATAGAATTCTCAAATGTGTGTAGCGGTTTGTCAAAGTCATTGGTTACCTCAAGCTATCTTTGGGTTCTAAGCTGCATTGCTCAACGTGGCGTCAATAGCTGCAGACGTTAAGGTTGCAGAATGAGGGTTGCAATGATAACACCTGAGCAGCATGGATGTGTAACTCACGTTCCCGGGTGTCAATGACAGAGTTTTATTTGACCAAATGTGTTCCTTTTCTCTATTTCTGTGCTATACTGTTGGGAGGCCCGAGTGGGTGAGCTGTAAAGACAATGAGAGTTGTGGCAGAGAAGATGAGCTGACATTGATCCAACTGGAAATAGCTTTCTCTGGAGGATTTTACCAATTGTTTTGAGACAAAGGAAGATAATTGGTTGTATACAGTATAAGTGATGAGTACATTTTTCAGACAACAATTCTTCTTACAGTCTTCAAACAACAACTAAAGTAAATGGAAAATGTGAAATTTCCAAGGATAATATTTGTCCCCAATGAATTGTGTTTCTAAAGCTCTCACAATTGAACTTGAAGTGAAAAAGTGAACATGTGGGTGGAAAAGTTAAATAAATGTCCATATGGAAAAGATCATTCTTAAGGTATAAATAGAACTCTTCATACGTGCTATATGAAAGTAAAAGTATATTAAAAATATTCACACATGAAAACCATCATGTGTCCAATTCATACATATGCTTTGAATTTACATGTTGGTTTTTACACAGTTTTTGGGAAATGCGTCACACAGATATAGAATTTCAGTGTCCCCATTCCTATATTCTTGTGGACATTTGTATTCATGTACATTATATTGCTTCCTTCTTTGGAATTGAAAATATCAAGCAAATTGTTCATCTGATTTTGTATTAATAAAAAAACACTAGAGAAAGCTTATTGGCCAAGATGAAAAAAAAACTGCCACTGAAAAGCAAGTTACTGTAATGTTTAAAGAAGAAATCTGTGTAAGGAAAAATTGAACCATCATAACGATAAGATGAAGTGATAAAAGTTCAATTTTATGTCAATGTAACATTTGATACTGTAGATATGCAGTCTCAAGTGTCCAACTTAATGCATGATTGCAAATCTCTCACTTCTCTCACTTACAAATTGACATCTAACCCCTTTCATTTAACATACACTCAGCTGCATATTGACTTGACTTTATTGAGTTAGGTTACAATGGCAGCCTGCTAAGCTTTTTCCAAGGAAATTACATCACATTACATTTGAAATACATTCATTTTATATACGTAGCTGCCTCTTCGACCCTGAATATGTTTAGAATTTGTCTCATGTTAATACTTTCTCATCTGTTTTGTTGTCTGCAATTGATGTCATTTGCCAAGCAATTTGAATACATTTGGATAGATAATTCCAGATGGCTGGCAAGATGGTGAGAATATATAATGGTGGTGGTGGCTACAGGAAAGGATCACAGAGTGAAAAATGAACATTTCCATAACCAGACATTATGTACCATAACCAGGGATAGTGGTATGGAGACAAGTAACAGGCTAAAAGGCACATTTAACCTTTGTAAAAGAAAATTTCAAAAGGAAACCTTGTCCTGCTTGTTTTAGAGGACAGATGGAGAAAGAGAGACCCTGCCAGATTACAAATAGAGTGGAGATTATGCATGTATCATGAACAGTCTTTACTGTTAATCATCTGCAGTTTTTGAGTTTCCCATGAAGAAGCAGTATGATGAAATCTTTCTGTACGGTGGATGAGAAAACGCATGATCCCACAGGATTGTTTACGACACCTTTCATGTTGTTCATTGTCTCTCATCCCATGCATACCGTATTCCTGGTGCAAAAGAAGCCTGGGCTGATTAAGCTTGATGTTATTACATTTTTTGATATATGATGTTGTTGAGGTAATAACATGACCTCGGAAAGATGACTGCACAGAATTTAAAAAAGGAAAGAAGAAGGGGAAGTGGAAAAAGGCAAAAAAATTAATTATCTATTACTGTCCAAATATATGTTCATGCACACGTTTGTGACACGTTGGGACATCAAGTACACATTAAGGTGCCATGCACCCCAGGTTTCTCCCACTCCGTCTTTATGTTGCAAGCATACATTTTGTTTAGTAAAATTAATCGTAGGCACAATGTAAACCTTAAAACCAGATTTGAACTCTGGGGTCCCTCCATTACATACTGTAGTTCCTCAAAATGCTGGGGTCTAAAAAGCTTGTGTCAAAGGTCAATGCATTCTTTCTTTCTTTTTTTTCTAAAGCTTTCAAACTACACCTCATGGTCTTCCACAGCATGATGAGTTTGCTCAGCAATCTCTCTCCACTGAGGGAGACCATGAGGAAAAATGCTGCGGAATGGATCTTGTGTTGAGATTTTGTGTTTGTTGTTTCGTTTTGTCAATCTATTGTTTCCAAGTTCAAGGTAACACTTCCCTTTAAGTCCCTGGTTAGTGTTTTTAAGCAGTATATGGGCATTTAATAAAAACAAGAGGTTCATAACGCACTACAAGGAAGTTAAAAACAGCCGTGTGTTACTTGATTTATTATCTCTTTACACACTGTCCTCTATTTCGGTAAGGAGTTAGTTGTTGACAAATACATTGATATTCACTCACATCTGCTTCCAACTGCAGCATGAGCCAAAGTCACACCCCTCCCGGTGGACCTCGTGGGACCTGTCTTTCGGAAAAATATGAACGCTAGCGAACGGCAGAGATGGGAAGTATCGAAATACAAGTACTTACTGTACTCAAGTAGATTTTTTCAGATATTTTTACTTTACTATTTATTTTTTACATTTCAACAAGAATATTGGTACTTTCTACTCCTTACATTTTACAAAATTTGTTAACTCGTTACTTTAGTTTAGTACAAAAGGTCGTCAATCAGGTGTGGTTGTGACTGCATGTCGGAGAATAGCGCAGGCTTGTAAGTTGTGTAACTTACAGTATGTTGTCAGTTTATTTAAGCCTGTTGTTTTATTTGTCCATAGTTCTGGCAAATTTAAAGTTGGCAAGTGATGTTGTTGTTTGTGTTCTTCCCCTGTTACCTAGGTTACACCCAATGGCGATTGTTGAACGTCCTTGCTCACGTATGTATTTTAGGTGCATTATTGACATGCTACAGTTACACTGCATTAAGATGATGTAATTAATAGTGGGTTTGCTGTTATCATTTACTAGCATGTATGACTCCATGTATGAGCCTTTACAATGTTGTGTATTTCTTTTGTTACCACACACAAACACAAAGCCATAGCAGAGCCATGCCCCTGTTTGTACTGGTGCTTGATTGTAATAAAGCATCAAAAGAGAGAAGTTGTCTCCGTCCGTGTTTTAACAGACACACCAGGGGCCAAGTTGGAAACCAGAATCTGCTTTAAATACAGTCCTAATCTAGTCGTTAACAAGTTTATTAAAGTTTAATACCAAATTTAATCTAATTGGATGGTAACATACAGACTTCTTACAGAATCACAATTGAATTAACATCTTGCTACTCAGTCAGAATCTTATAAGCCTGGTCCAGGTAGCTTTGTTGTACGCAAGGCTACTTTTACTTTTGTACTTTAAGTACATTTCCAAGCCTGTACTTTGTTACTTTTACTCAAAGAACTTAAATTAGTATGTTTATTTCTACTTGAGTACGGGGAAATGAGTACTTTTGCAATCTCTGGTGAACGGAGCGAGGCAAATTATTTTCTGATCCCGTTGGAATTGATCCATGGATTGCAAAGATGATGTTCTTCAATTTTAAAGATAATTTTTCAACCAAAGGAAGTTTCAGTTAGCTGTAGGTTTGTCAAAGTACCACTTAGTTTTGTGTTGCAGTTTAACAACAAATTGAGACTTTCTTTGGTTGAAACATTATCTTTTAAATTGACAAACATATTTTTAATCCATGGCTCAGTTCAAACGGAATCAAACAAAATTTGCCTCTCCCTTTTCAGTCCAATTAATATTTTTTTGAAAGATAGGTCCCATGGACCAGAAGTAGAAGGGCGTGACTTTGGCTCTCTATAGTGTCTTATAAAACATTTATTCCATGTTCATATAAGCCCTACTGCTGGTGAATGTTAAATTGGGATACTTTGCTATTAATATCTAAGTACACAATGGATAGACATGAGGCCGCACAGCTGCACAATGAGTGCAGGCGAGTTAAAGTTTTATTTGATGACACTGTCAACAACATGATGTTCCACATGACAGTAAATGACAGTACAGTTGCTTTGTGCCAAATTTGCGCTTTATGTGTGTGTCAGTGACACATGGCAGGGAATGACTTTACTGCTGAAACATCTTTCTCTCCGCTGGATAATGCATATGTTCTATGTTCTCTCAGACCTGTTGCTCCGATCACAACAACAGTCCATCACTACGTGTTAACGGGGAAAGCTTTTACACCAAAACTATTTTCAGTGTGTCTTTGTTTGCTGCTCGGTGTGTGCTGGGTTACAAACAGCAGAGCCTGTGAGGTAATTATTGAATTGTGCAGTTATTCTGCTATTATAGCTGTGTCCTTGCATGGTTTAATAGATGGAACATTTCACTCAGTTGGCCACGGTTAAGTGCTTGTTCACCATTGAGATCACACATGCATTAAACTGTATTAGAGCTGTGAGAGTATAATGAAGCTAGTGTAGCCACTGGTCTTACACTATGGTATTTTAGCATTGTATTGTCAATATATGCAAAATTCATAAAGAGCATGTTTCTGAGTTCTCGTTTGAGAAAAAGGCATTTTATATCCAAACAGCCAGACGTCTTCACACTTGAGTAGGCCTGAAGAGGACATCCCACTGACTGGCCTCGGAGCAGCAGGTAGTAAAACCTTTGGAATCAGAAAGGCCACATGTTCAATGGAAGCATTAACACTATATAAAGGGGGAACATTTACCACTGGAGAAGGTCAGATCAGCTCAAAGAAACAAAGAAGCAAGCAACATTCTTTAATCAAGTTAATACTTTTAGAATTTGGAGAAAAAGTACCAAAACAACAACGTGAAAATAAACCAGTACAAGTACAAACTTAACCCCAAACATAAGTAACATCCCTGCGTATGATGACAACTTTTTTTGTCAGTGACTTATTGGCAAAGGACATATATATATATATATATATATATATATATATATATATATATATATATATATATATATATATATATATATATATATATATACATATATACAGTATATACAGTACAGGCCAAAAGTTTGGACACACCTTCTCATTCAATGCGTTTTTGTTTTCATGACTATTTACATTGTAGATTATCACATGAGGTGTCAAAACTATGAATGAACACATGTGGAATTATGTAATTAAAAAAAGTGTGAAATAAGTGAAAACATGTCTTATATTCTAGTTTCTTCAAAGTAGCCGCCCTTTGCTCGGATTACTGCTTTGCACACTCTTGGCGTTCTCTTGATGAACTTCAACAGGTTGTCACCTGAACTGGTTTCCCAACAGTCTTGAAGGATAAATGGTGGTCCAACTAAACTCAAACCGGATGGGATGGCATGCAACTGCAGGATGCTGTGGTAGGCATGTTGGTTCAGTATGCCTTCAATTTTGAATAAATCCCCAACAATGTCACCAACAAAGCACCCCCACACTTCCTCCTCCATGCTTCGAGGTGGGAACCAGGCATGTAGAATCCATCCGGTTACCTTTTCTCCGTCGCGCAAAGACACGGCGGTTGGAACCAAAGATCTCAAATTTGGACTCATAAGACCAAAGCACAGATTTCCACTGGTCTAATGTCCATTCCTTGTCGCTTGATGGTTTTTTTGCAACTGCACTTGGGGACACATTTAAAGTTTTTGCAATTTTCCAGACTGACTGACCGTCATTTCTTAAAGTAATGATGGCCCCTTGATTCTCTTTACTTAGCTGATTGGTTCTTGCCATAATATGAATTCTAACAGTTGTCCAATAGGGCTGACGGCGGTGTATCAACTTGACTACTGCACAACACAACTGATGGTCCCATATCCATTAACCAGGCAAGGAATTCCATTAATTAAACCTGACAAGGCCCACATTTGAAGTGAAAACCATTTCAGGTGACTACCTCATGAAGCTCATTGAGAGAACACCAAGGGTTTGCAGCACTATCAAAAAAACAAAGGGCGGCTACTTTGAAGAAACTAGAATAGAAGAAAACACTTTTCAACATACTGCAATAAAGTCCGAAGAAAAGACAATGTGGTTTAAGTTAAAAAGAAAAAGTTGCTTTTGCAACTGTCATTAGTGTATACACATGGTGGGGAAACAATAAGTTAAGCCAACGTCATCATGACAGGAGTTCAATAAAAAGCAGGTAATTATCAGAAGTGTCAAAAATGAAAAAAGCATGAAGTAGATTGCTTTTATCGCCCAGAGACGTGTATGAACACACAACACTTTTATGTCAAACCATCCGCTGTTCAATTTCCAAACTTGAGAAAGGATATAGATGCTCATGCAGGATTAATGTAAATCACAGTAAAGCAGCATTATGGTGCTTGAGATAAAAAAAAAAATTCTGCATTATGTCTCGGTAATCCAATCCTACTAGATGCAACTTTCGAGAGACTGCAGGGGGAAAAAGTGGTTTGGCAAAGGCCCTGCGATCTGTTGAATGTAGAGTTTGTTTGAGGGGTGAGAAAATATGTCATTTCGGAGTCGTGGTTTATTCCAACGTAAGAGAGTGCGCACCAATGAGAGTCTGTTACGCTCCACCCTACCTGCCTC
>NC_048418.1:13540936-13591062 GCF_013103735.1 Etheostoma cragini
CCCCCCCCCCCCCCCCCCCCCCCCGCCCCTTTTCCATCCACATACCGACTACTGAACACGACCAGCCGCCTGCCACATCTGGAGACGCTTCCTAACACGAGAAACTTCAACTTTTGCGTTTACTCTGAGCAGAAACACTCAGGCGTTCGCGACCTGTCAGTCCGTCAGGGATAATTTGGCTTTCTCGTGATAGTAAGTAGATTCTTGAAGCCAAGTTGGCGTTTCTCTCTTTTTCTGAGCTTTTTTACATCCCCATGGCTAAACAGTCCGTTTGCGAGTTTCATTGAGTGTGATGCTGAGTTAATTGCCACGCTAGATTGTATAATTATAACTGGAACGTGATTTCTGGGAATAACACAAAAAAGACACATTTTGTGCCTTCATGAGTAAAAAAGAAGGACAGGGAACCGCAGCAGTACGTTAAGAGATTCACGCAAACAAATCTATAAAGGGTATGTAATTTCACGTCTAATCTGTCACGAGATTATTTATTTTTTTCATCGTTAAATGTTTAAAGTATCCTAAACCCTGTCCGAGAGCACAGCTGCTGATCCACTGCCGCCTGACACGAGCCTACACGACTGCGTTGAAGGTGACATAAGTCAGAGGGAATCAAATTGTGCAATTCAACAGCGACTTGTGAGAGAGTGATACCTTTCTGGCTTATTTGTGTCCCACACTGATCTAACATTTTGGAAGGGTGAGCTGGAATAAGCCATAAGGCGCACAGCTCCATACTGAAGTGTTTAAGTTAGTCTGAGGGGAAATTTAAAAGACCTAAAAATACAGCGTTGGTTTCTTCCCTACAAAGAATCATTTGAACTTCCCACCGCAGAGCGAGAGCGACATAAATAGTTCTGACATGTGGATGTAATTTCCGAAGAGGAAAAAAGACAGATGCAGAGAAATAAAGAGAGCGGGCTGAGCCTGAGCATATAGATTATAGGAAATTAAATCGAGGGCACAGCGTGGCGATTACACAGTTATGATTTCACAAGCCGCCGTAAGCATCGATAGGCCAGATGGAGTGAAAAAACACAACGCGTTCCACTTTGAAGAGAGTTAAGTAGATTACATTATTTTATCTGAGCATCATCAGTGCCTGTTTGAGCCCCGCAAGGACTTTTGGAGGTAGAGTTGCATCAAGTCAGGGATGGGATCCGCTCTGCTGCTCCACAATCTGGACTTTCTTCTTATCTCACTACTCAGCGGTTTATGCCTGGTAAGTCCTTTTATATGTAACCTCTCATGTCATAACCAAAATGTTATTTTAATGTTTCGTTTGTGGACTGTAGAGCTCCAGTGTTGCACACATCACTGGCAGGATTTTAGAGAGCAGGTAGAAGAACAGCTGTTATTGCAACAGGTCATACAGCATGGAAGTGTTAAGCATCATGGTGGGAAAAAATGTAATGCCAGATTAATTTTTAATCAGAATGCATGTTGATCATATCTACAAAATCTGCATCTTTTGCAAATCATGATTAAGGTGACGTGTTGGTGGAAAAGATGTCGACTTCCAGAATAAAAAACGGGCAGAAGTCAAAAGCTCTGCAACCCACATCACCTCCTCACCTCTTATGTTCTCTGTGCATCACACTTCTTCTGAAATTGTTGCCAGGGAATACAAGCTAAATTATATGTGAGCTTAAACTATTGGAGACACCTGTGTATTGACACACAAATTGACATATTGGATTGGTCTGAAAGGTTTGATAGGGCTCTATATGGTCTAGATTGATGGGTGATTACACACTTGTTCCATTAAAGGCATCTTCCCACAGTTACAGCAGCACTTTGTTTGTGTGAAGTAGTGCCTGGTAACCTAGCTTTTGTAACTGTGTTTACCACAGAGTGTTTCAAGGTCTCACCTGACTGAAGTAAAGCAATTCTTGCAGTCACAATGGGAGTACACTTTTTTTATTCACCACTCCAGTAGCACTTGAACAATTTTACCTCTTGGGTTCACAGCTGCAAGGATTTCCTTTTTCCCCCCCAACAATGTGATTTACAATTGTGCTCTCAAATATTGCCATAGCTGTATCCAGAGGGTCTGCTGCACACACACACACACACATACACACATACACACACACACACACACACACACACACACACACACACACACACACATACACACACACACACACACACACACACACACACACACACACACACATACACACGCCGTGCAGGCAGAGCAGCGCACCAAGTTGGTTCTGTGTGTTTTGGCTAAGGCTGCTGTGCATTTAACAGGCAGTTCGCCCAGGCTCTGAGGTACAGTGCATTTTCCCAGTGATGTGGTCCATCACTGTACCGCAGTGGACCTCTAGGCTCATTGGTTTAGATGGCAGAGGAAAACAATTATAACATTGCTGTGTATTTATAGCTGATTCAACATTCAGTCATCAAAAGGCTCTGTCTGTGCATGATGTTTACCCGTCTAAAAGTTTAGTGTTTGCTTAGTCTTCCTCCCCACAAAATGTTTTATTTTTCCAAACTGTGACCAAACGGTACATAGATTTCACCGAAAGCCAAAGCTGAGAGTGGAAAATCTGTGTCTCTGTTTAAAGAAAGAATACATTTAAAATTGAGATACATTTGTCGGACTACAAGCTTGTACCATTTTCCAGAGACTCTATATCACTGATGATATCCTAGTTTCATAAATCCGCATATTCACCACCACATCACCATGAAGTGGTTGGGTCCAACATTTTTTTCTTAAGGAAATTGACTTATACAAGAACAGATAAGGTATCTCTCCATTGTGTTTTACTCCTCAGGAGACATCCCTGCAGTGACAGCTCACAGACAAGCGCTAACTCACAAAGTCGTTGTTCACTGTAACTGGCTGCCTCGCTTTCACAGTTGTTGCATTTATTACCCGAGAGCACTGCTTCTGGAACCTTAGTGAGCTTTTAATTTTCCCCCACGACTGTGGTTTCCTCCATTTTGACCTTCTTGTGTCTTACGGACTAGAGCTGTATCTGGATCTGCCTTCCATAGCCAGGCATTATAGCATCACTGCGAACCCTCACATGTTTTGTAGTGCACAAGGCAATTTTGAATAGTTTGACTAGATATGGGAAAATATCTCTTGTTGAATACAAAAGATCTGAAAAAAAATTTGCAGAAAAAAGAGAGTGGCTTGGTTCTTCAATGTGGCTGAAACTTCTTGATTAAGTAGTTTAATCCAAGTTCTGTCAACTTGAATACTATAAATCACAGGATCACTCTAGTCCACAGTTTCTTCAAAATACATGTAAACTTTTGTAAAATTGATTTAAGAATAGGCTTTTAAATAAAAGCATTTATAGTTGATGGTCCTAAAAAAATACATATTACCCCTTGAAATAACTTTTCAGAATAGCTTTATCCATTTCAAATTACCCTCAATGGAACTTCACAACACAGATTAGAGTGTGGGATAATCTCATCTCAATCTGTCTCTGGTAATTAGGGGCAGCGGATTACTTCTCACTAACTCATGTGAACTGCTGGTGCATTTGTGAAACAGGCTTAATATTCAAATGAATTTTTGCATGCCCCTTAAACTGATCTCTAGAATGACTTATGACATTTTTCCACTTTTGTCTGGGTTTGTAAGTGTGTATCTGAAGGAGCATGCAAGGAAGCATCTCTTTGAATCTAGTCTCTTTTAATTATTCTTAATCTGCAGCGTCATGAGAGTTATTTACCATAAATGTTCCTGAAAAAGAGATGATGCAGCTGACCCAACTGTGTAAGGTGATAATTTATCATTTTAGTATTTTCCTTTATTGTCTAGGGTAAACATGTTGCTGCAACATTCATATTTGAATTTCATACATTTTATACATTCAAATAATTATAAGATTTTATAGAACATCATTTGACTCAGCGGGACACATGTAATGTAATTTTTTGCATATTGCAGTGGTGTGATAATACTGTTACAAGTATTGTAATACCATTTCTTTCCACATTGCCTCATCCTTAACTGCAATATGTCTTAATCTTTCAAGCATTCAAAAATTAGTTGAGCTGATTACCAATTTTCTGAAAAACACAGATTTATTACCATTTGAAAAAAACAGTTGACGCCTCTTCACAAAATTACTACAATTGCCTCTTTGGTTGTAAAAGGAACCTATTATGCTTTTCAGTATTTTCTGCCATATCTATAATGTTAAAATATTGGATTTTCATGTTAAATATAGCCAAAGCTTCGAATAAGGAGGTAAATGTATTCAGAGAAATCCCTGTGAGCAAAAACCTCAGATTTCCCCATGCTGTGAACGTTCCGCTTTGGAGCGTTTTTTTCTACTCTCGGTTCTGTATCACGTAAAACGGAGATGGGTTGCTCTGATTGGTCGTCTCCTCCATGCAGGCTACTAAAGCGTTTTTTTAGGCTAACGTTACTGCAGTCTTTATTGCCACTAGTACTGTAGCTACATGTCAACGCCAGGGAAGCTGTAGTCTTAGCTACCAATGTTGGATCAATGGATCAAATTACTTTTGAAACATATTAGTCTGGGTATTTGGTTTAAAAGAATCTATCAGCGATTTTTGATGTTAGAAAGTGCTATATTTTATTTCTGTCCACTGTTAAGTCCATATGCAGGCCTATATCCATTTTCCACTCGGTCCAATGAGTGGGTTTTATTTGAGGTCCCGCATTGATTCTTGTGTCTATTTGACTTGATTGGTTTACGAGCCTTTATTTTTTTTTCTATGATACAAAGTCCTAATGTACTCTTTAGAAGCCACCGACTCCATGGAGACCTTTTAAAGGAATTGCTTTCAATTTTGTCTATGAATTTTTTCTCTTGTGATACCCTGTCTGACACCAGCTGTTTGACTATATACCTTCAATGTTTTCATTAATTTACAAGGGGGTTCAAACAGTTTAGACGTGTCCTTGATCTTGAGTCCCTCTCTTATCAGTCCCCTTTTAGACACAAAGTGAAAACAAAGCCCTGCTAGGACCAATTTTCTCATCTCAGTGTACATTTCTGTAACTGGGTCATTTCTTATTCCTTTTCTCATCGGAAAAACCGACCACCAGATATACAATAGGGGGTTTTCTGCATTCCAAGGGTAATTTAATGATGATAATTATCATTAAATTGGGGGCTGGGAACCGGCATTTGCAAGGCAACGCGGTTTCCAGTACCAGTGGAGATGGACACTCTATTGATGGGTGGTGATGGTGCGGTGGATATGACACCTGCCTTTGGTGTGGGAGACCTGGGTTTAATTCCCACTCCAATACATCAATCAATGTGTCCCCGAGCAAGACACCTAACCCCTAGTTACTTCAGTGGCGTGTGACCTCTGACATATATAGCAATTGTAAGTCGCTTTTGATAAAAGCGTCAGCTAAATGACATGTAATGAAACTGCTCAGATTTTTATGTTTTCCAATTCTTCCTTCAGTTAAAGTTGGACTGCAGCCCATACAAGGTATGCAAAGGAATTGTTCTGTAATATTTATATAGTTCCTATATTGTAGTAAGCTTCACCTCATTGTTTGTGCTGAATTCTTGCCTGTTGCCTAACATTCTTCGGTTTGATAGCTGTCACACTGGTCAGCTTCACAGTCAAAACAGCAGCGAGCTTGAAACTCGCCCCAAGGTAGTTGTGGCTAATTTGACTTTTTATACTAATCCTTCAGGCGGAAAGAAAAGGAATAGCTTTAACTAGGAAAGGAGTTTATGACTTTTATTCAACAGGGATCTCCTTCTATCTCACCAAAGTGCAGGGCCCTGTTACTGATGAGAATATCTGGTTGTTTAGAGAAATATAATAGTGTTTATTGCATGTGCTTCATTGTCTGGACTCATTTCAAAACGTATGATACTCTGTATTTCAGTATCACACATTACAAACATGTGAATTTGACAGTACAGACAACTGAAATTACTATATAAGCCTATGGCCGTATAGCTAGATGATGTAATATAGTTAGCTAGTAAGGCTTTAGGCAATCGTTTTGTATTATTCTTTTTTGACCTTTTCTCCAATTATATGTTGTCATGTTATGATCTTTTCATATTATCATTCTACACATTTCTGTTGTCTTAATGAGAGTTTTTTGAAGTCCGAGTACAGTGAGACTGAATAAAAAAACTGCGAAGGTGTGCGTCACCACAAGAATGAGCTGAAAGATGCTAAGGGAAGGGAACTGCAAAGTCAGCTAATAATTATATGTGAGTTGCCCTCGCAAAATAGATAGCAGAGAAAGCGGAAGGGGAGGAACATCCTGTGTGTCAGGCTTTATGCGAGCAATGTACATCCTTTGAGCCAGACTACATCTCAGGTGATATAGAACAGTGCTTTAAACATAATCTTGATTATTTTGCATGTGATTTTACAGATTGCCATATTGTGACAGATTGTCTGTGTGTACACTGACCTAATAAGCATGGGTTGCATTCATATAGAAACTTTAATAATGTATTTGATGTATATGAAAAGGCAAAAAATGTAAGTTAGTAATCATAAATCCCTGATGATTGTCTCATCGGTACCATTTGATGGCAATTCTTATTCCCGCTCTCATGCAAAAGCAGACAATAGGCCAGTTGCTTTTGCTAATTCCAGTTTGGACTGGCGTTAGTGAAAACGGTGGGTTATTGCCCTGTTGGACTGTTGAAATGTGGAATTGTTGTTAAATTAGTTGGTGTCTGTCCTGCATACTACTTGTATCTGTATGCTCTGTTCTTATTGTCACGTAGAAAAAGACTACAACACATTGTTATCTCAGGTAGTGGCAGTCTACTGATGTCTACTGTCTACTGGGGAAGGATATTAAAGTGATTAATATCCTGGTGATTAAAGTATAACATCAATCAAACACTTCCCTCAACAACAATCAGCCCTCTTAAAAATGCTGACAGCACTTACAATACTTATTGTAGGCCGCCACATGTGTTTTAACTTGTACAAAGCACAACTTATGATAAGATGATTTATCCTACTATCGTGGGGTTTGTGTTCTTGGTATATATAAATGCTTTTATTCACTGAATTGTCATACCTGGTGTGTAAAATGACCCTGAAAAAATATGTATTTAACACCCCTTAAAACTGGATGTAAATGAACAGTTAATGTTAGGGGTGAAAGGAAAGCCTTTGAAGTTGTGTTTGAGGTACAGTTAATGATGCCACAGAGCTTGCAGCTCCATGGAGACAGTTCACAGACACTTGCACTTACTTCTCTTGTAAAAAAATGTCACATTTTTGAGTCCCTTAAACACTAAAAATAACCTGTTTTGAGAGTATCATGTAATTCCTTGTGATGGACTATGGTGAAATGGATATCAGCAGTAGTTCATAAAGCTGAAGGATTTGAGAGGGAGTGTTCTGTAAAGTGCACAGATGGTATTTATACCCACATAGGTTAAAATGTAACTTCTCCATCCAAATGAGATTATGTGGTTGGCAGATTCGGGACATCCTGTTTTGCAATTTAGTTTTTACAGCACGTAATGTGGATTTAAGCAGCATGGAGGTGTAAACTCTGTATCAGCTGCTGTACATGGCTTGTCGCTGTAGATTGTGAGTCACTCGCTGTCGTCACTGGTCAGTTAACATGTTTGCCTGAATATTCCTGGGATCAGCATGGGATTCAGCTCACAGAGGCAACTTGTAGTGGGAAAATAGTCTTCACACACATGTCATTATGCTCTGTTTTTCACTGCAGAGCTTTACAGTAGCCGAGAGGATTCCTGAGATAACTGCAGAATAATGTAATTTCTTGAACTTTTCTCTTAGAAACATACACGTGATCTTTTTCGTATTGACTGACACATTGCTCTGTTTTTAGTGGGTCTGCGAGTCAGGCTCATAAAGTGTGTGTTAATAGGAGAGTCTTCAGTTTCCCCAGCATGGTAAGGTTACACCGTGGCTGTGTTTGACTCAGGAAAGGGCTTGTTTTCTTGACTTACCGTGACCTTTGCTTTTTTTTCTTAGCTTTTCCACTTGAAGAAGGGTTGAGTATATGTAACTCAATGCCACTTTTACACCTCACTGAAAAAGTTACACTTCTAACAGATATTTTAATGATTTGCCTTTGCCCTACAAACCTCAGCATTCATGCAGATCTGCAATTTGTCTTTAGAATTGTAGTTATTAGCAACATCATATTTTCTCCCTTTTTTGAATGCCTTTTTTGACCTTAATTTAATGCTGCATTTAAATTGTCTTCTTAGTACTCAGTGATCCTGTGAATTATCATCTTCAAAAGCTGTTAGTTTGACAAGTATCAGTCAAGGCAAAGGAGGCAATATTTCTCAAGGCAATGCATGCTTTAGTAAACTCTACTGACATTTTCACCCCTCTCTCTATTTAGTTTTCTCACTGTAAACTAGAGATGCACAGATTCAACTTTTTCATTACCGATACCTGGCCTCCAAGTACTTATCCGATACCAGTGTTAAATTAGTAAGCTGTATAACTCACTGTGTGGTTGTGACTAGGATCATTTTTTGTTTAAGAAAACGTCATTACAAGGTGCACCTGAATGCACCAGAGTTAACGAGCAGCACTGGAATGCAGCATGAGTTTACATACAACACCTGAACGCGCTATGAAGTCCAGTCATAACCCACGTAACCTATCTTTCGTTGTTTGTTTACATAACTCAAGGGGAAAGCAAAAGGATGTTGCACCGATGACTTCAGGGAAGCGGGAGGATTTTCCAGATCTGTTGTTTTCTCCGTCATCTCCGCCGAGGTGTATGGAGAAGTGCAGTTGCAGGCTACCAGTTAGCTAACATTATCTTGTCTGCTATGCTGTGTCTTCTGTGTGTTGTTGTCTTTTTCTTCTGATTCGGGCAAGTAGGCTGGGGTGGAGAGAAAGTAAAACACAATATTAACTGATATCAGTTGTGACTAATACCTGATCTAGAGCTCTATTTATGTCAGTATGGCCTAATCTCTAAATTATCAGATCAGTCCATCCCTACTTTGTCTTTGATAAGGTTGTCTGGCTTCTTTCTTCTTTACTCACTCAGTGTTGAGCATGCCCAACATGTTAATATTATTTTCACTTAAGCATTGTACTAAGAAATTGTTGGAATAGTATTTTCTAATAGCCAGGTTCACACTGATTGATTGCCAGACCTATGAGTTTGTGTCCTACAGTGTGTGGTCCTTTTTAAGTTTTTGCCTGCTGTCTCCTTATTGTGGTGCAGACTTCCTTGCGGCCAAAATGCTTGGAATCCCGAAGTACCTCAATTGAGTTTACATGTGAAAATTCTCAGCTATGTAGAGGCATTTGCCATTGAACCATGGTTCTGCTCAGCCGTGCCCCCAGTGTTGGTAAAGGGATTGAGTTTCACATAAGCTCCTAGACTCATGCTACTCTCCTAAATGCAACACAAATTTAGTTTGTAGACAAATTCAAGTCAATTCCCCCAATTATCAACAGCAGGAAGAGTAGGTTTTCACACATCTGATCAAGTTGTTTACATGAGTTGGAAGCTGCTCATACCTTGGACAGGAATACTCACCTGGCACATGGCTCATGGCTGAAAGGAGGCCAGATTTCTTAAAGGACCTTTATTAGTTTCATTGCAAAACTCTGGGGCTTATGGCTTTGTAAGTATGCAGTTTACTGCTCAAGATATTCCAGCAATAAGTAAGAAATCCTCACATGGCAGCACAGGGTAAATCTCAGCCAATTTAAAGTCAAATAACATTGCAAAGTTTGGCTGAACCTTTCTGTGTTAGCTCCATTTCATTTAACACATGAGCTAATGAGAGTTTAAGCTCAGAATGCTTAGCTCAGTTGCAAAAAGTTAGAGGTAAAGTGCTGCGTATGAATAAACTTGTATATAGATGGAGGAATTGGATTAAGGTGTGGGATTGACATTTGCAAGTGTGTTAATTGTGCTTTGCTAGTCAGATGATTAAGCGTTATTGTAAATGCTTTTGCATTAGGGCTTCCTCCAACAGTAAAAGATATTGCTCATTGGTCAAACCCCTAAATGTTCAGTGGGTAGTAAGAAATGAATGAATGGGTGGGAGGGTGAGTGAATTTGTTTACTAACAAATAAAAAAAAACGAAAGGTTCTAGTTGATTATATATAGGCTGTGTACGTTTTTTTTGGGTAGTTAAGTTCATGTTTTTATCTATTAAAATCTATGTTTTAAACTCAAACAACAAAAGCATTTAGTGCATTGCACAAATCAAATTACATCACATTAAACGTGCACTAGTTCCACATTTATGTGTGTTTACATGTGCACTAAATTATAATAATATTTTAAATAATTTAATTTATATTGTTTATTGATCCCCAGTGGGGAAATTACAATTTACACTCTCTTTGTTAGTAATCGCCACACACACACACACACACACACACACACACACACACACACACACACGCACACACACACACAAACACACACACACACACACATATACAGGACCTATTCATGCACAAATGGAGAGATGCCCGAATGAGTGGGCTGCCAAAATTTGCTGGACCAGCACCCTAAGCGGTTGAGGGGTACAGTGCCTTGCTCAAGAGCACCTGGCAGTGCCCAGGTGGTGAACTGGCATCTCTGCAGCTACCAGACCACACTCCGTACAGGGACTTGAACCAAAGACCCTCCGGTCCCAACTCCCTACAACCTGAGCTACTGCCAGCCCTGCTGTGTGTACTGTGTGGAAACCAAGCAGTGTTTTAGTTTTTCATAATTTATCAAAATTACAATGTGACTCTACAACTCGAACATCCCTTAGAGTTTGTGAGGTATTTCTGTAATTATTTTTTTTGCTGATGTAATGATGTATTCTAATAAGAAACAGACCTTTGTATGGAAAAAGGTTTATTTCATGTACTATTATGTTATTTTTTCCAGGATGATTCAGTAAGGGCTACAGTAAAGAGCTGTAAAAGTCAATCACAAATTTACCTTCAGTATGTAGTATAATCAATATTGGAGGCTACGACATTGGTTTGGTTTGAGTTCTGTCAATTTTATTCCTACAAAGATTTATTATTCCATGTCCAAAGTGAAAACTTAAATGGGAATGTCACTGCTTTTACATATCAAAGTCTGTTTATAAGTCTTGGGGAGCACAACTGCGTATGTGTAAAAAAAGTTACATTAAGCCTTTTGTGTCTCCAGAGGGAGCTGTGCAAAATCTGATACATTGCCTCAAGTGATGTCCCTTAATTGTCCCTTAAGTGTCATCACTTGAGTCAGTGTCCGTTGAGGCTGATAACTACAACTTTGAAAATGAAAGGCATATGTGTGTCTGAAGTTAGAAAGAAGTGAGCTTACCAGACCTCTGTAGCCCACTGCTTCTCTCGGCTTCAGTCTAGCAGTTTGAGGCTACCTTAGCTGCATAACAAACCAAGAGTCAAACCAGTAGAGTTGGTTTTGACAGGGAAGAAGAATATAGAGAATAATAAAAGGATATATCTGGTTTTGCTACAGTGATTTTCAAAGAATTGAAATTGTGGAATAATGAAGCTCTTTTGGTCTACAAAATAGGGTAGTTTGGTTTCAGTTTATGTGACAAGGTGGGATGTTGTGTTATCTTGGGTGTTTTTCAAAGGGATTAGCATTATGTGGATGAGAACAATATTAAAAACCCTGGTTCTTTATGAGCCTTTGATGTGCCAAGGATCAGTTCCGCTTCACTTTACTAAGGCTGTTAAAATTGACCAAAAATTACGTTCAATATTCCTTAAAAAAATCACAGGTTTGAATAAATTAAAATATCTATTTTTACTCATTATGGACAAACCAATAAAACATACCTGAACCCTTTTTCTCACAACGTCATATTTGAAATTTACAAATTGATTACATATGTTAATAAAGAATAATTGTTGACAACCCTACAGTTCATTGTGGTAAAAAACAACAACAAGCAAACACATTTTTAAAATGGAGTCCATTCAGATGGTTTTGTGTTTTTGTGCTCCATTTTACAGAAATGGCTGATGTGCCAAGTTAATTTACTCAAACGGTGCTACTGCTGTGTTTACAGTGAGCTAAATGTTCAAAATCAACTGTTCTCATCTGTGCACCCTGTTTGCTTTTTGCAACAGACTCTGCCTTTTACCTACATGTAGTCCAAGCCATTGTCAGTGACATAAAAGCACGGTTCAAAGATCTCAGCACCAATGACACTGTAGTAAGTGGATAGTGGAAAGCTCATGCTGACAGGCCATTTGCAGGCCTTTTAGTTGAAGCACACCATGCACAGTGTAGGTCATGTGTGTTTACATTTCCTTCACTCACTAGACAGTCTGAGCATCTTTATCCTCAGATGGGTGCATTAACATTTCTGTCTCCGATAATGCATTTACAATGTGATGTACATTTGTATCTCTATAGTTAATCCATTAATGGCTCAGCACATCATTTAGTGACTTTATGGAAACAGATTTATTGAACAGCAGCTTTTTATAGAGTCAGCAGGCCTGTAAGCAGCATTTGAGAGGTATTATGAACAAATGACAATATATAGGTCAGAGACAAAGAAAAATACTAGTTAATATATATATATATATATATATATATATATATATATATATATATATATATATATAAAGTATATGTATATATATATGTGTGTAGTCATAATACATGCTATGTATATAGCATATATTACAATTTATGTAATGTAAAGTGTTGTACAGTACACAACTATGTCTACAATGTACATTTTATTTAATTGTCCTTAGTAGCTTATGTTAAATGGGCTTACTGTATGTCATGTGTCAAATGCTTTTTCCTGGAAGTCACGCTGGAAATAATTATGCTGCGTGTTATTTATGTTAACCCTTACAGCATCGCTTTAGGGAAAGATGCACATGCAAATTTTAAATATAATTTTGAAGGTCATAGTAATGTTGTAATGTGACAGTTAATTTATTCATTTCTATGACTTCTATTCATTTCTATTACTAACTTGATTATTATTAATGACTCTTAACATAATGGTTGTCAGTACAATAATTACGTTGTAATTACTATTCTTTGCTGTTCTGTTGAATTACCATAGACAGCTTCAATATGACTGTGACCTTGCTTCCTGATTTTTAAATTGCCTTTCTTCTAAAAGGGCTCTTCTGAAAAGCACCTTAAACAAGGTGACCAATTGCACAAGGTTCCCTCTCAGCAGCCTCTTCCATAGCAAATCTAAAGGGTAAAATAATAGTAGGCAATAGGGTAATTAAAGGGTGCCTAATTTATCTCCAATTTAGAGGCTTTATTTGGAAGGCAGTCTTAATTAGGCATCTTGTACAAACAGTGTCTTCATCGTAGCTCTTAGCAGGCGGCAGACTGCCTGGTCTCCCTTTGGTTTACAGCGGCTAGGGGGCTGATTGCTTGGAGTGTTGCCCTCTACATTTGTCACCTTTTTATTCTCAACTTCTTCACTCAAATGTCAAACTACGTCCACAGCACTGATTGCTGTGCTGTGCCCTGCTCTTGTCGGTAATGGCACATAACATTCTTGCTGCAGAAATTATTTTCATCTGGTTCCTAAGGTCAGAAGGACAGAAGGTTGTCGCATTGGTTTTCTACCTTCAAAGTGTGCTTCATTGTGCTCAATTATACTTTTCAAACAGGAAATTCTTTTCACACGAGCACACACTGTGTAACCAATTTTGTGTGTAGGTGTGTTAACTGTTGACAGGCTTTCCCACATACTTTTCTGGTTCATTGACTTTAGTTGTACCCGCACGTGGTATTAATGCCCCTGACTTAAAACACATATAAAAATACATTTTGATGTTTTTATTGGAATATTCGTTTTTTGCTCCTCTATACTGTGTCAAAAAATGATGCTAAAGTATCATCACTGTGGACATAGTGTCTGGACTCATGGGCATAGTGGAACAAGCTTGAGCAAGTTGAGTGATCTGCATGCCATAAATAGTGATGGTTGCTCTGTGATGACACTTTGACATGTGATGTTGAACTAGGTTGAATGAATTGGAAAAACTCCCTGCCTGAAACTAATCATAATAACGGTTAGATCAAGTGCTCCAAAATTGAATTTAATTAGAGGAAAAGAAACATGGGTGGCAGCTGCGAAGCCGCTTGCACACAGGCTGGATACACCACCTGAAGCACTAAGCCCACCTGCCCTGGCAGTCAATTTACTGTCATCATTTATTTATAAAACCTGTTGTGTAAAAAAAAAAGAAGCTTTCAGACATTTTAAGCCTCATCCTATGTTTTTCTTGCATCAGTGTGTATTTTTGTGAAAGTCTCATTTAAAAATAGATGACTCCATTAGAAGGTACCTGCTGTCAATCCTAATAAATATTGGAGAGCCCTTTCCGCGAACTCGCCTATTTCGTTTTCTCAAATATTATAGGTCGATTGCATGTATGTTATCAGATTTACCCACAACGTGACACACAGCTGATACTAACACATGCAAAACCTAAATAATCAATCATAATGAATGTCTATTTCTCCACACATAGTGTGTGAATGTATTGTTTCTAAGGTGTTAAAATGTAATGGACAGTTTTTCATCTGAGTTAATGTTCCTCTAACGATGAAAATAAACGTGAATGAATGCTGCTTTTTTAATGCTAAAATGAACACTTACATGATCTAATGTTTTCTCCTCAGCTGTTGAAATTAGGGTGTGAGGTTGTCAAGCTGTGACCGAGAGGGTATCATATGCCATTAATGCTATGCAGCGTGTGTAGTGAAACTGCACAAACTGTTACATCAAAGGGTAATAAAAGCTCTTATGGATTAAAAATCCTCTTTAAAATAAAAAAAATGTAGCCTTTAATCCTCACAATCTCTTTCTAAATATGCATATACATATATAAACATAACTACATTTAAATATGTTGGAACCCATTGTCCTGCTAGCTGTCTGCCACAAGTATTATGCATTGACACTTTTTTGAAATCCATCAAGATGTTATGAAATGTCCAGTGCATTTGACTGTTTGATTGCATGAGCATTAGTGTTCTTTAAGCTTTTGATGAAAATTAAAATGTATCATTTTTATTTGCATCGGAAGGATAGGAATGGTTCATACTTTATGTATTAAATCACTTATGCAATGCAAAAATAGTCGTTTTTGATTTGAGAGACCAACATGATCACAGCTATCTGGGCTCCATGAGATGTATGCTGCCTCTCAGAGCACACACAATGTTTCCATCAAGGACAAAAGTGCTGTTCTTCAGACTTACGACCAGAGCAGGGTATAATTAGGAACTAAATGCTGCTTTAAGTCAGAATGTGGTCTGCAAGCATTTCCAAAGGACAACCAGTCTTGTGGTTCGTGGTTTTTATCATCAAATGCAAATTGCACAGCTGAAGAGGAGTGGCACTGACTCATAGAGTTTATAATATCCAGGAACCTCATCCGTTAAACATTCATGCGGTGCAATCTGTCAAAACTAACATATTCATGTTTTTTTCCAGATAGTGGACATGCAGGCCATTAAAAACAAGATTCAGCGGGGTTATAATTTTCAAGACCCTCCTATTTTGTGGAGAAAAAACCCATGGGATCAAATTTTGAATATATGCCAACAACAAGGAAGTGAATGTTAGCCTATGGTGTAAAGAATGGCAAATGACCAAAACAAGTACATAAAACAAACATTTCACTGTATTCCTATAATAGAGGTGCTTTACAGTTACCAGAGTAAATATTATCTGTACATTATTTATCATCCATGTGACGAAGTGTGATCTGGAGAGGAAAATCTCACTTTACCTAAAAATCTCATCCTCAGCTGACGGATCAGCTAACAGAGAGAAGCATTATTGGGCGACTCTGAAGTGCGAGAGAAAATGAATATGGTTTGTGTTTCCAGATAAAATAGTAACACAGGGGTTACGTGTATGAACAGTTTCATAGTTGGTTGAGTTCATGTTTTTAAAATCATGACATCTGCAGACACATTCCCAGATACTGTGAATCAAACGTATGCTTGTAAAATAACACCCATCAATAAACATCGGAAATTTTGTCTCAATTGCAAAGAAATTTGTGATGATCCATTCAGCACAATAATGTATGTGTGACATGATCAACCTATTTTAAAACTAGAGAGTGCAGACCTACGCCAAGACCATGATGTATCATGCTGTTAGTGAAAATGAAAAATTGCGTCCTGTGATTTGGATCAACTCTAAAATGTAATTGGTTCTTCCATGGTTCATGCTTCACCCATTCACCAAGTGACGTGAAAATTGGCCAGAAGTAATTTTTTTGCATTCCTGCTGACAAACAGACGGACCAAAACATAACCTCCTCAACAGAGGTAGGGAATGCATTGTCATTATGCAGACTTGGTTTGTATCCAATAGGGATTTGATTTGCATGATTGGTGTAGGGTGACGGTCAACGTACTGGAGCATCTAAATCTGTCTTTGGTATTGAGACAAATTAATTGTCATTTCTATCTTTATTACTGTTCAGTGACATCGTTCACACCTAGGAATTTCTGCTCTTAGTTCCAATACACATATGTCCATGTTGGAGATGAAGGTAAAAAGGTCAGTCTAAATCCCAGCTGTTGTTTTGGCTCTCCCACAGACTGAGCAGAGACAGCTATTTGACTTTTAGTGGTACTCTATAGCCTCCATTAAGCTCACCTTTTAGTTTTCAAATAAAATGATCTTATGTTCCCTTGTTCCAAACGTAAAGAAAGATTTGTAGTAATTGTTTAATCCTACAACATAGTGGGCCATTAGGGCCGATAGGGCCACACTGCTCTAAAACTAAAAACTTCTGTCATTTGCTAATTGGTCTTGTATTGCGTATTTTTATTTGAGGGATTTAAGGATATTCCCTTGAATAACCACAGTATTTATGCATATTTGTTGCATACTCTATTCCTTACTAAATGATGTTATACATGCTTGAGCCCTGATTAATATTTAGAAATAGCCTACTGAAAAACGTAATTGACTTGTTGCACAGTTGTGTTGATACTGATATCATGTAATGGTAAAAAAAAAAAAAAGACCTTATTTGATATTGCCAGTTCTTGCATTTTTTATCTTTATCTTGTCAAGTAGGCTTTTGCAAATATACTTGTAAGTAATCTACTGCAACATAAGTATTTGTTAATCAGAATGCTTTTTGTCTTTGTAGAAACATGATTTTAAAGATCTGCACCACCACAATACCGTCTTAATCTTGATAAATACATTTCTTTCAACTTGACTTTTACCAAGCTTGGTGCAAAAGTCACAAAGGTATTTTGCTCAGAAATACATTGGTCTCTGCATTGAGTCTCATGGTTTCTCGAACGTGTGGCTCAATGTGAGTTTTGTTCGTTGGACATTAAGTTTTATTCTGCCATGTAATTCTTTTGTATTTACATCACTTTCTCATGGGCTGTGAAACTGATGGCTGTACTTTGACTACCAATTCATTATTGATCTGCTAAATAATCACACGCTTATGAACTCAGTGGCACTTTAGCGGCTCATTTAAACTTTTTGAACACTCAACTTTTTTGCTTTGTGCTTTCTAATGAAAGTCTACCTCGGAAGCTCCAGCATTTCACTCTCTTTTTCACTGTAGGGCATTTCAGGAAATGACTTTGGTCAACCACTACTTTCTTGAAAAAAGAAAAAGTGCAAGGCTGTCCACAATCAAGACTGTTGGTTATGTACCGGAAACCCAGTGTCTCCACTTAATGCATGCATGGTGTCTTTCCATATGACTCCATTTTTACTTTTTTAAAATTTCTTTTTTTACTCTTTTTATCCTTCTGCCACAAAATATTCACAAATCAACAAATGAACACTGAAGACATCTGTAATACCAGACAAGTTAAACCTTTATACCTAAATATGACTTAGCATTGAGTTACTAAAATAATATGGAATCCAAATGCTGGAATAAGAAATAAAACTGTGATTGTGGGCCAACCTTCACTCACATTCTATATAGTGTCAGTATTTAGGCGTAGTGGTTCAACACTGTCTTGACACACCAGCCTAAAAACAGTTCTCTCAATATTGGTCTTATATCCTTGCAGAGAGCTGCAGTTTAAGTCATCACGCCGCAGTTTGCGAAGACAAATATAAACTTGGGGTTTATTCAAGTGGAGTTTGTATTCTAGAGACCAGTGATGAAAACACACATATTTATATGGTGTGTATTTTTCTAATTTTCATTTTGGCACACAGCAGAAAAAAGTGTTTGACAAAAAGATTACTGTGTTTTGAATGAAATGCAGTAAATAAGAATGTCCATGTTTCTCCCTGTGCAAGTTGTGTTTACTTTTGAGGTTTGGACTCTGGCCAGTGGAGGAGGAATAGTTTTCAGAAATAATCAGGGGGCACACTTATTACCCAGAATTCTCTTCTCAAAATGGTAAATGATACTCTTCTATGTCCCTGCGAGCTGGCGTCTGCAGATGAAGGAAGACATTTCCTTAGATTTTTGAAAAAGAAAGCCCCAAATTCCCATGCCTTGTTTTAGTTTATTGTGTCACAGGGGCTCAAACTGCGCTGTAAAGGTTAAGATATTTGTTCTTGATGTGTTGGAGCAGCAGCCCCACTTTCCAGGTTTGCAGAAAAACTTAGGTATAGAAGTTAATTCTAACTTTGTATTAGAATAAAAACGTAGTACGTGGCTGATATTTCACTCCACTTTGAACTGTTTGACTGAGGTGAAAATGACATCATATAATATAAAGTAGATTCATAACGTATAATAAGAGCTTGTCTATTTCCATTCAAACTGTAAACATACACAAATACAAATTGCAAAACCACCATACTTTGCGATGCTGATGATAATGACTCTTGTCCTTTCATAACAGTTACCATTTAGATTTCCTGTTTCTGGTTTCCTGTTGGTTCAGCTTTCACCTCAAGTAACACTAGTTATTCAGATGAAAATAGTGTCAACGGCCCAGGAACATTCAGTGGAATATTCTACATTGGCATAGTTAGTACAGTAAACAGTTAGTATCTATCCTTGTTCGCCATCTGTCAAATGTTCCAGCTGTGGTTGTTTACTGTGCAAAGCCATAAACGTCTTCATTCTGTAACCTTATTCATCTCTCAGACTGGACATGCTTCTTTCAGGGCTGCCAGTAGTGAAAATATTGATGGATTGAGGTATTATGGTTTTGTGTGTAGCAACTCCAAGACAATTCGGTATTTAAAATTGAATTTTAAGGTTGTAAAATTAAGCATGTGCATCACAGACAATGTATACAAGTCTTTGTTCCCAAACGACTTTTTACTCTCAACATGCAGATTTAAAAGATTCATAGCTGCTTATTTTAGATTATAAACATGCACTAAAGAAGGCTTAAACAGTCTACTTTTCTAATAGATGATTTTCATGTCATTGGTAGCAGCCACCTGCAGAAGTAACTGTACCGTGTAAGCATTCCAGTGGTGGAACATTAACTACAGGTTCTGTAATTACTTTAAGTGCATATGTTATTTTTCTTTATGGTTTCCTTTTTTTTACTACTTTATATGTCTACTTCAAAGTAATCTGAAAGCTCCACCTCAACAAGCTACGAATAGGCCCTGTTCGCAAAAGCCATTAAACATGTCTCTGCAGGGCCAACACAGGTGAAATTGATCAAATGAATTATGGTCCTGTTCAATATCGTGTGTCCCAGCCATCCCAGGCCCTGGCCTGTATGCTAGCTCATCCTATCCACCTGAATGGACCAGAGCCATTATTAATGTTGTTAATTACGCCTGTGTTTGCTCTGCAATGCCATGTCAAAACAGCTGCTGTAAAAATAGGCCTATTAAAATGCTGCTTACAGTAACATTTACACAATGATGTAAAATGTAATAATCCCACTCCAAAAAGGGCATTTCTGTTGCTTGATGTTAACTTTTACTTTTAAATTTGCTGATACTCTTTTTTTGTTCTCTTTTGTAAAAACTATCTTTACATAGTTGCATGACTGTTTTTTACATAGGCGTAAGATCAGAATACTTCATGCACCACTGCCATTTCATAGTGAGAAACAGAAAGCAGCATATAGTTCAGGTGCTAAGAATGATGTACTGTTGGATATAGCACATTCACTAAGGCTTGTCATATGCCTAAACACATATATTAGTATGCAAGCATTCACCTTTTATAACATTTCCTTAGTTTGTTGTCACTCAGAAATACTAGTTTGTCTCTAGTGAACAACATCTGCAATGCACAAATGTTACAAATGAATTGTGTTTGACAGATTAAAATGCTACTTACAAGGGAGACATGGACAAATCATTGGCAAATCATTCAAATTCTTCACTCTCTCTGTCTCTCTTTCTTTTTTCTCTGCATGTTGGAATGATTTTTTTCAAAATAAATTCCCCCATTACTATGTGAACTTGAGAGCAGAATATGATTTCTTTTCATCCAGACGAAGGCTAATTTGTGTCTTCCGCTGATAAATACAACTGCAGCCAGGGAGTCAGCTGCTCTGAGCAAACGTCTGTCTTTAATTTGTAGTTTTTGCTCTGCATCACTGAACCAAAACAAACAAGGGAGTTTTTAGCCGCACCTCAAGGCACAGTGTATGACATACGTGTTGGTTTGTGTTTCACTGTGCATAGATATTGCATTTTGCTGCAGTATTGGCTCAAAGCACCATGAAATGCCATTAATGCCAGCGTAGAAAATTCTGATGATTTGTGCGCTGATCTATACTTTAGTTTTAGCACTGGGCTTGAATTTCTCTGTTTCAATTTCCACTTCTATTGTCACGCTCTGTCAAAAATGAATGTGGTCATTTTTATTACAGTCACATTTGTCATTGCCCAAAAGTGATCCACAGGCAAAAGGTGAGCCAGTCAGTGTGACCTATTAGAATGGAAAATGTTTCCATGACTGGAAAACCACACCTGAAGTATAACGCCACTCTTAAACACAATGTTAAAAAGCTGAGAACATTTAATGTGTGAGAAAGTGTTCGGAATAAAATGTCATTTGTCCCATTTGATTATTGACCCCCAGTGGCTATAACCACAGGAATACAAGCTGGGACTATAAACAACAAGTGAAACATGACACTGTTTATTCAAGCTAAACATCCTTTTACAACATTCTGGCTTTTTAAAAACTAATGTCTGAAAATACTCTCAGATCCCAGAGGGTTAGGACAGAAAGGACTCTACAGTTTTTCTCTTGAACATTTTGACGGACGATCAAAGTACAATCTGATCTGACCTTCCAGATTCAGACCAGGCTGTCTAGCACCCAGGTGACCCTGTTGCATTCCATTCAAGAAATTGACAGCAGTGCACATTTTCAGGAATATTTCACAGAAAGAAAACGGATTTAGAACGCGTTACCTGCAGCACTATGACCAGAGGTGCAGAAAGCAGGCATTAGAGGGTTTTGAAGCAGCTGTGAAAAGAGGAAATCATGTGTGGAGATAGCAGAAGTCATCAATCCAACATTGAGTTACTGTATGTTCTGAAAGGTTGATAAATCTCATTACCATTATTATCAACATTTCTACAGCAGTTGCAGTTAACATGTTGGGAAAAATTTAATTGAATCAACACTGGATTTTGGTCAGGTTTTCAATATGCAAGGCAAGGCAACTTTATTTATACATTTATTATATTTTTATGCAACATAGCACATTTTAGCTACAAGAAACAATTGAAAACATTCATTGAAGACTTTGAAATAAAATTAAGCTTAAAATGGAGAAAGACAGGTATGAAATACAAGAATGTTTAAGTCACAGTACAGTGTAGGAAATCAACAATTACTTGATTCAATAAAAGGCAGCGTGAAACAGAACTTTCTTAAGCCTTGATTTGAAAGAACAAAGTTGCAGCAGCCCTGCAGTTGTCTGGGAGTTTGTTTAAACACATCTATAGCGCTTAAACACAACTTCTCCATGTTTGGTTCTGACTCTGGGGACAGAAAGCAGACCGGTCTGTCCCAGTCAAACTTATTCCTTTATAAACCAACAGTAGCATTTTGAAATACATTCTTCCAGAAACAGGACGCCAGTGAAAAGACTACAGGTGTGAATGTAAATTAGAGGCTCTTCAAGGAGATAGTAATGAAAGAGTGTGTGTAAGTGAGTGACTTTGTACCACAATAAGCGAAAGATAACATGGATTTAGTTATTCATAAAACTTTAGTAATGAGCTGTGTTGACCATCAAAACTGTTTTTTTTTCCTGATGTCTTGTGTTGAATACTGATACCTTTTATCAGGCCTGAAAGGTTTTTAAAATGTAAATATTTCATATATATATGTCACTTTTTCATTTATTGATACATTTGTTCTGTAACTTTGGTTTTATAAATATTCTACATTTGATCATTTCGTTGAAAAGGTTATTTACATTGAGATTGATCCTGCTGTCATTTACTCTTTGGAAATGTTAATGAGTTAGCTTATACACTTAACAGTTATCTTGCACTTTATTTACATGTACAGTAGAGACCAATATCATGTTGGACAATAGTTTGAATTAAGAAAATGTCATAAAAAGGTCTGGTTTCTCGTGGATAATTATTGTATATTATGTATTGTAAAATGTTTTCAACGTATAAAAATAAACTATAATTCAATCCCATCTACCCTTTGAAATAATGGGTGAATCAGTGTTGATTCAGTCATCTGGGAGTGCTCTCTGGGAGCCAACTGATGCATTTCATGCTCCTTTTATTAGAGAAAGGTCAGAAAATTTGCTTCAGACCACAAACGGTCAGTTAAAAAACACCCTGGCATGTAAAAAAATAGCTTCTTTGGATGGCTCAAAAATGGTTATGTTGCTAAATGATGTTGTTCATTGATGGATTTTGGTGTTTACAACATGCATTTTGCATACCGTCATTTCTCTTCAATAACTCCATGTCACTTTCTAACTTTGCAGGCTTTCGCAGATGATGTGCTTACAAAAGATGAACAGATAGGCCTGTTGGTCAGAGCCAAACGGAAGTGCGAGGGCAACATTAAGTCAAGGCACAAGGTTCATGGTGAGTAGAGAAACAAGATGTTAATGTCTAAGTGGTGACATGTCGACAATGCTAACATGCTGATTTTGCAGGTATAATGTTTCCAATGTTCATCATCTTTTAACATTACTCTGTTAACATTCAAAAAATTGCTCATAAGCACTGAGTATTCACACTAAGTGTAAATGTCATTACTTTTGCAGGTATTTGGTTATAAACCAACATATTCGACAAATTAAAAATGTCGGTACCAGATTTCCCAACAATCCAGTCAATAAATCACTAACCTCACAATGCGAGAGGAAAGTCAGAGGATCACCAGAGTCAGTAGGATCCATCCTCAAGGGACCATTGACATCTGTACATGTCATAGCGAACCATGGTATAATTGTTTAGATTTTTAAATCTGGAACAACATAGTGGGCCTGCTGCAGCCACGCTGCTAGACATGTTTAAAGAATAGCAAGAATGTGAGAAAATATCTCTTTAATATTTATTTTTGCTGCTGATCAGAATTTCTGGTGTTGTGAATCTGAAATCACTCAAGGCTCGTAGGTTTTAGTCCATCGTTTGCTCCTTTAACCAGATTGGGATTTTTTTTCCATAGTAGAATGACAAAAGGCATTCTACTATGTAGAGTGTTGAAGTTTGATTTTTGGATAGATAAGAGAATCCATAAGCCTGTCTATCATGGTTTGCACATACAGGATCAACCAAAATGCCTTGCTTAACATCAATTAAAGGACCTAATTACATAGGATATTTAAATATTTGTGATGGCAGCTTCCCACTTCATTAGCATTGATTAGTTCTCCAATAGTTCTAAGAGTCAAAGAATAATAAAGGGAGTCCTAGCCATTAGTTGCAGCAAAATGGTTTTATTTTTCATAGTGGGCTGAGCTATGAAGAACTCCCAAATTAATTGCAGCTGGAGCAAGAGGTTAAATGGGGTGCAATGAATTCCCCAGGGTTTAAACAGAGCAGAACCTATACACATGGTGCACAAGGCAGTCAATGCTTATGAGATGTAAGAGAAGTACTAGGAAAAGCTGGAGTGATGGAGGAAGAAATCAACAATACACAAAAGGTAAAGTTTACAGCGTAACCAGCAGCAAAACCATGATGATCACAAGAGTGAAAGTGAGAGAGACTGTAAAGACCGCCTTGTTGATTAAATGTGATCAGTGATTTGTTTGAATAGGATTGTTGATGATAAGTGCTTCTACTAATCAGCAGAAGATGTGCACACTGCAGCGCACTGCAAGAATCACCTTGATCAGGGACACAGAAAGTCCGTCAGCGTGCTGAGAGAAAGTCTGTTTATTTAATAACGTCACGCTAAATGCTGCGCGACATATATGTTTTTGCAATCATTTGAATGGCCAGGATCATAGTTTTAATAGTTATTAACATCATTTTACACAATTTTTTCTATTAACGTTTTAAACTACAACATACAGCCATCTCAAACACCAACACACTGAATGTCGAAGCGGCCACAGTAACTACACAGACCCGGTTATTATAGTATAAATAATGCAGAAGAGTGAGGATACAGCCTTATCATACAGGAGACGAGCTCAGATCCTTGGAGGATCATATGAGACAGCTGTCACTCTGTTTTTTTTACTGTTAAAAGAAAGTCCAGTCTGCAGTGTAGTTCATACACTCAACTTCAATGATAAACTGACTATTGTCTACTCTTCTCCTTTGTGAGATTTTGATATTCACTAGCTACAGCGTAGCTACATGCGTGCATGTTGCTTGTGTAACTGACATGACGCCCCTTTGTGGGGGCCTCATCCCAATCGGCAAAGACAAAGTAATACACATTTTGAAAATAAGTAAATGGAACATAGTAGTCATTGTCTAGACTAAATTATGAAATATCCCAGTCTAAAAAAATACTGGAACAGACTTTCCAGATTTCCAGAACAGATTTACTTTTTTTTAATTTCCATTGCGGTTAAACAAGGCCTACAGAACATGCCGGAGGTGCTGCAGCACGCTCAGCACCCCGACTCCCCGCACCGGTTGGCGTTCATTATTACAAAAGTTTAAGAAAGACCCATTTCTTGCCTACTTTTTGCTGATATGTTCTTATCAAGTACCCTGAGCAGTGTACAGTGTTTGTGTATTTAGGGGTGTTTTAAGAGCAAGATTTTCCAGCAGACCCTAGCATTTACTGTATCTCACTGTGGTTACTGTCATTTTCCCAGTTGATTGTTCATAGGAGGATTTTGGATTCCACAGCCAAACCAATCATATTATTTTCTCTTTAACCCCAGTGCATTGTGGTCGCCTTGAATTCTTCAACCCTCAAAACGGTACCCCCTTAAAAATGAAACACATAATTAAAAATGTTTTCTTTTAGGCTGGGAACACAAAAGCTTTTGTTGACCGTTCCCACTAGTTACAGTACATTGCCCAGCTTGGTATTTCCCAACTTTTCATGGTTTTGATAAATGTCCAAAGCCCAAATTGGATTTTAAAAACTATGACAGAATTGCTATTATTGAAAGCTGTAGGCGCCGAGCATCAGCTTGTTTAAGATGTCAAGGGCTTTTATAAAAACGCTGCCTTTCCTCAAAGCTTATGGAACAGGATGGCCAGAGATGCTAATGCAGAGCAGAGTCAAACATTGGGCCTCTCTCTGACCACCGTCATGCTTAATCCATCCTGACACGTCCAAGTGACTGGCAAGCCTGCTGTCGCACTTCACCAGCAGCCCCCAAGCACATTTATTCTCAGTTGCAGCTGTCATTTACATAATGTTTGTGAATTGAATTTGAACCAAATTATAGAATGTTCACGCAACTGAAAGAAAGTGATTAATTGTTTTTTCCCCAAATGCCGAACTATACTGTAACTGTAGCAAACTATGCTGTTTCTCCATGCAGTGTAGTTAATAATTAATCAATTAGTGGATTCAGCTTTAATGAATAGTACGTTTTCCAGCTTCTCAAGGCAATGCAGCTTTATTTGTACAGCGCATTTTAGCAACAGGGCAATTCAAAGTGCTCTACACAAAAACAGTTAAAACAATAAAAACAGATAAAACACAAGAATAAAAGACAGTGCAGTATAAGAAATGAAACGTTAAAGAAATGAACAACCTCAAAGTGAGAATTTGCTCTTTTTCTGTTTCGCATGATTAATTAATGTAATGACACTGAATAAATCGGGGGTTTGAACTGTTGGTCACACAAAACAAGCATTGAACAATAAACGATATTGATGGATTAATCTGTAATATAAATAATAGTTATTGGCAGCCCTATATGCACTTTATACTCATTTATGGGCATGTTTCTCGGTCTGTAGATAGTGGGGTTGTTTACATTGAATGTGGACTCTAACAAGCTTATCAGGGAGGTCTCATTTTGTGAAAAGCTCCTGTCTCGGGGGTACATGAGCACATCAGCGCTGATCTGCATACCTGAAGCTGCTGGCACAAACCGGATTGTGACTCATCCTGTATGTGGGGTCTGTTTTTTGACCTCTTTTGGAACGTTGCACATGTGTGTTCCATCAAATAATGGTTGAAGTGATTAAGATAAACATATTACCTTAATGAAGAGAAAAAAGAGTCACTAATGTGGCTGTTTTATGGCTGGATGAGCAAAACATGTGCTCAGTTAACATGCTTGATTTCAGATTTTGTCTTACTTAATGGCACACGTACAGTGGCCGTAAGGGGAAACAAACTGTAAAACAAACTTTATGAAACACATGCAAATAGACAAAACACAAACATATTAAGAAAACCTCTTCATTGAGTTGACGACACATGCGCGGCATTTAGCAAACGCACTCCAAATACACACAACACAAACAAATACACAAACAAGGTAAAAAGAAAAGCACACAATCCGGCCTCTCAGCTGATTTAACAACTGATTGGTTCAGAATCGACTCAACATAATGATGTTTAACATAAACTTTTGAATGTTTTTGGATTGTGTGGATTATAACTGGTAACTTTGGCTTATTCTGTTCATAACACATGTTGCGTGGCTGATAGGGACATTTAGAAGTCAGAGAGACTAAATCTGTCCAGATTACGGATCATATACAGTCTGTTGTTAAGTAAAATCTGCCACAGATCGCATGCAGAGCATTTTGAGACCTACTCTGTCATAATTAAAACAACTGGAGACTGCGTCTAAGCTGATATATAGGTCCAATAACATTTATTAAATCGGAATTGGACCACAGGGGTTATGTCACTTCCTGTTCAGCTTGAAGGCTGCAGGACAGGAATTGGCTGGAAACTGTCCAACTTTACAGCTGCCTAATATTAGGCTTGTTTCAGATGAACTGTGCCTCGCCTGTGAAGTGGATGAGAGCAGGCGGCAGCAGCCGGGGTCGGTGACAAAAATCTGTGGTAAAGTCAGACAGTTTCCATTCGATTCCTGAACAAATTTAGTATCTCTGACTTCTAAACGTCACTATCAGCCACACAATATGTGTTATGAACAGAATAAGCCGAAGTTAGCAGTTAAAATCCCTCCGATTCAAAAACAGTAAAAACTTCATTTAAACAGTCACCATGTTGAGTCGTTTCTGAACCAATCAGCTGTTAAATCAGCTCAAAGGCCAGTGTTTTCCAGCGTGCTCTGGGTCCACCTGGGTCTGGCAGTCGGTGAAAAGCAACTGCGCCGCCTGCGTCTCAGAACTGCGGCCGCCTTATCGTTGCCTACGTGTGCATGACATCAGAGCAAGTTTGGATCAAGTCGGACACAAATCTAACCGCCATGCATTGGCCGGCGATCGCCGGTGATTGATTATGCGAAGACCTGGCTCACCTCAAACAAGCCTATTTAGAGTCTATGATCTCAGGTGCACATTGTTATGAGATTGAACGCGCCCTCGCTCTCTCTCTCTCTCTCTCTCTCTGTCTCTCTTTCTCTCTTTCTCTTGCTCTCTCTCTCTCTCTGTGGTCTAACATCAAGTTGTTCCACTTAGCGCTCCCCTACTTTTTGCATCGTTTCTATATTTAGTTCTTTTGTCTGTATTTGCAGCTCGTTTGCTAAATGATGCACATGTGTTGGCAAATTAATTAAGATGTTAATTTGCTTGTGTTTTGTCTATTTGCGTGTGTTTTAGTAAGTTGCAGTGTGTTTTCCCCTGTTGGCCACCATACTCATGAATTGCTTTGACTTCCCTTTATTTGACCCTTATTGAACTTAAGTGTCTTATCTGGTTGTTTGTTTGGCATGTGAAAATCATTTCAAATCTTGGTAGTGGTTTGTCTGTGATGCTGTAAGATTTAAAGGCTGTCAAGATTTGAGATAAAGTTCATGGAAAGCATTACATTTGCTTTCTGGTGACCCGTGTAAGTGTTTTCCCTGGAGTGGTCATTTGGACTTGGACAGCATTCCCTCTTGCAATTTTTTAAAACATTCTTTTTTTCCGTCTTCTTGTATTGTGGTGGGACCTTGAATCTGTGGGCTGAGGTGAACGGAGAGAATAGCAGTTAGCGTGCATTTTTAGGACTTTTAGGATTTACATCTGTATTGTCTTGCGTGTGTCCTGCCTGACCACCCCCAGAGTTTTTTTTTTTTCTGGCACTGTAAACTCATGGTTTTCTAAACTATTATAGAAGATGGAGTGATGTCTATTTATAAAACACACTTTCTAGTGTGAAATGTAGGATTTGCTTAGAGTAATGAATTGATGATTGAATTCCAGCTTCATTGAGAAAGGATTAGCTCCTCCGTAAGGCTAAAACCTCGGTTTTGGTTGACAATTCAACTTTTCATCTGTTTGGTTTTATTTCTCATTTGTGTTTTAAGTACACACATCTCCATTACGTGGCTAAGACAAGGTTTTCATTTAGGGAAACACTGAGGTTTGCCTGGAGAGGACAGTGGAGGGATGTGGGTTCAATGCCCCAGACCTTGCAGTGTGAAAATAGCTCAGCCTTCTAGCTTGTGGTCTGGGTGTAGAATAACTTCAGCAATCATTATAAAAGGTTGCATGTATCAGGAGAAAATGCAATATGTATTTTGACATCTGCAGGTCAGAATAAAATGAAATGGGTGGAAAGAAAACAGTATTAAAAACCCCAGTGACATCACTAACATCAAAGTCCCCCCATAGACACATTTATATTTTAATCGCGTGTGTGTGTGTGTGTGTGTGTCCCGTGTTTAATTCAAGCCTAACTTAGTAGGTGGTCCTATGCTAATAAAAGCTTTGGTAAAAGCAATTTTACTCCTAGGATGTGTGGTCAATGTGATTTTAAAAACTAAACGCTGTATTTCTCCCACCAGAGATCTGTAGGAATCAGTCAGCTCCACTCAGTCTGCTCTTTAATTTTGCGCTCCAAGTGACAGGCAAATAAAAAGCATGCCGTCATCGCTTCAGATGTTTCTTTGTAAGTTTGATTATAGGAATGAGAAAATAATGGATCGACTGCAAAGAGAGGATAGTTTTAGTTTTATCCTTAGCTACTTATTAGTGGTCAAAGTTGGGCAGATGTTTTCAATAATACAACATAAATGCCAAGCCATAAGGAAGGCTTTTGCCAGGAATATGTGGGGAAAGTGACTTTGCTTTACACCCACTATCGGAGGGATTATGTCGACGGTTTAGCTGACAATTAAGGTGCTCTACGCTTGGAAATGGCTTTTTTTTCTCCACCTTTTGAACCTGCAGCTCTATTTCTGAAGTATAGATGTATTATAATAAAGTCCTATGTCATGAATTTTTTATGAAGATAGAGGACAAAAGTTGGTCTGTGTGATCTTCAGGTAAAGCACACAGTCAGCAGTATTGTAGGAAAGTATTGAAATCTCCATGTTTTACTGAATCCTGGGAAACGTTTTAAATGCTAAATGTTCCTTTACACAATCTCAAAATTGTGAAACCTGAACTGAAAAAGGTTATTCTGAAATCTATAAATGTGAAGTGAAATTGCAGGATGTTTTTATCTTATTTAATTGTATTACCTTATCAAGTAATGCAGCGATAAAAGGACGTGAGATATTATAATTATAATACTTTATTCATTCATTAATTTCAAAGTCATGTGATACTTATGCTGTATTCTTAGATTGTGACTGTAATCAATCCAGTTATAAGTAAAAAAAAAAAATGTGTTCCTGTCACAATTAGTTGTTCAAAAATGTCAATTAAGTTCTTTGTTTCCGGCTCCTAAAAATATGAATTGTAAGCGCTCAACTCACATTGAAACTGCAGCTTCTTAAATGTGAAGATTTGCAGAGATTGTCTGTGTTTTATGTTATTTCAGTTGTTATATCTTAGGGTTTTTGTCAGACAAAATATTAAATGTTTTGGTCATAGGCATTTTAGGAGTGTAAGATGGACAATTTTCATAATGTTTTGTCATTTTACAGATTAGTTGGAGAAATAATTGTTTAACACTCACACCCCTAATTAATGCAGGTCAAAAGCAAACGTGTGGCACAAAAAAAGAAAAATAAGCTCTTGAACTAAGCTATAGCACTTTTGTTTTGATATCATAGGCTGTTAGGAATACAATAATTTAGCCAGTGTTGTGTTTGAAACGAATTCCATTCAACACATCCGAATATGTTTAACAATAAGGCAGTTATGGAAATCAACAACAAGCAAAACTTAATGAGCACACTAGATTCAGTGGAGACCTTGTTATCAGCATTCCATGATTGCAAGTCTTAATTATATAACAACAGATTGTTCTCTGGGTGACCCTTGTTTTCCTTAGAAGGCTGCTCTACGGTGCTGATTTACATACAGTGTAAAGTTCACATACTTTGCCTAATTTTTCAGAATACAGAACAAAACACTTGAAAACATACAGCACTACTGCTGTCTTAAATTCCTATGGCTTTGTAATGCAGCAGTTCTTTGAGAACAGCACTCTGTGGCTCTATTTTTAAAAGTCAGCACTGCTTTTGTCTCCGCAGATGGTTACTGCTCACCAGAGTGGGACGGCATTGTTTGTTGGCCTGAAGGGCCCCCGGGAAAGCTTGTATCCACCTCCTGTCCAGAGTATATCCATGACTTCAACCATAAAGGTAAGACTGGCCCTGAATACAGTCAGCAGTTGAAATCCTTAAGCTCACTTTCTGCTGGTGAAAAAGCACTAGGCCTTGGGTGCTGCTGTATACTGCAAAATCATAACTTGGGCTCTTTTGCAATTTCTGCAATTATGCAGATTCAATTAAGAAGCAAGCTCAGGTTGAGTAATTGGAAAACAACTAGCTGTAATTAAAGGTAGTCTTTTCTGTTTGATGTCTAGGACTAGCATACCGTCGGTGTGACAACAACGGAACGTGGGAACTGGCCACAACCAACAAGACATGGGCCAATTATAACGAATGTACAAAATTCTTCTACCATTACAACCACAGCCATGAAAAGGTGGGATTTGCTTCATCATTATTTACATGTTCATCGTCACAGATACAGTGTCTTCCTCCACTAGTCTTTGTAAATGCATAGAGTCAATTGTCAGGCTATTAATATTGCAGCCATTTAGGCAAAGGTTAAACCTATTTAACCCTTCAATTGCAACTCCTTTTGAAATGTGTAACACACTGTTGACATGTCTTTTTAGTAATGTACAGTGCGAATGAAATAGAATCGCATTTAGTTATATTTCGGGATAATGTTGGAGAGATGATGACAGGATGGCAATGTGGTTGCTTTGTGATAAGATGAGGCTGCCATTAGCTAAATGTCTGGTCAGAATTAAATTAAAGGCAGTGTCACATTAGTCTTAATTGCTAATTGGAAACTTTCTAGAAAGTATCCTATTCAGAGAAATCTAAGAACTCAGCAATCATCCTTTCTTGTGGTGGACCAGAATCGCCCTACACGGACATTAAAGATTTGTTGAATTGAATTGAATTGAATTGACTTAACCTCCTAGGCACCTTTATAGCAAGAGAGTGATGCAAAGACATTTAGACACAAGGATGCCATGTACGTCCTGATGTCATGTTGCTTTAATGATTCAAACTACAAAAAGTGTCTCCCTACTATTGGAGGTTTTATTTTGTCAAACACCTTTAATTATACATATTTTTTGATATTTCAGTTGCTTTTTTTTCTTTGTTTATTCATTTAAATTTCGTAAATGTGTTCAATTTAAATGCACTACATTGCCAAAGTATACGGACAATGAACACGGAGCTGAACATAACAACCACGTGTAACTGATTTTAAAACCTGGCCGAATGAGAGCAGCAAGAATGGGAGACAGATGATTGGTGATAAGACCTGGCTCACAGTTGGTGACCAACTCATTCCAGCTGTCCTCAAGGTGTTTGATGGGGGTGAGGTCAGCGCTCTGTGAAGGCCAATCCAGAACTTTTCTATCAGACTCAGATAGCCATTTCTTTATGGACTTTGCTATAACCCAAATATCACATTAAAACATACTGTGGCCATAAAGATGGAAGTACACCGTCATTGTAATATCATTGTACGCACATATATATATATGCAATATATCACTATGTGTCTGTGTGTACATTCTTAATAATCTGAGGCTAGACATTTTAAATTGAAGTGATTTAATTGTATTTCATTTTGTCACTTGTGGTTGTTATGATGTAAAAAAACAGTTTTTGCATAATTACAGTAGTTAATAGAGCCGATACGTGGATGATCCTTGTTTGATGCCTGCCCCTACAGTAGCCATTGTTCCCTTGTTGTGTTTTTGTAACATTTTGTAATACAATAGCATTTGCTAAACAAACAACTTCAACAGAACAATATAATAGTCTAACCATTCTCCCAGGTTCTGGACAATCCTTACAGTTTCAATAGCTCTAACTTTAATATAACTCTTGTGTTTAAAAAGGAATAAGCCACATTTAAGCCACAAATGTAGAATACAACCTAAACATTATTACCTTTAATAATGTATTGCCTTTAAATGAATGAGGTGTATATTATCTTATATTAGTATATTAGAAGTTTGTATTGAAAGGCTAAGCCGTTTGTAGTGTTGGTTACAAAAGATTTTGCACTTTGCCCTTTGGACAGAAAATAGAGTAATCAGTAACTCATTGATAAAAACTTGATTGGATTTTTACACCGCAGACATCAGATGTCACACATACAGAACATTTTCCTCTCCCCTGCTTGAATGTGGTGTAGAGGATGTGGGCATAACCTCATCATGGTGCCCATCAGTTTCTTTCTGACTTCAGAGGCTCACGTTGATGGGTTCCCGAGGGAGCAGAAGCAGATTATGACAAATACATATGCACAAATGAAAGCCCCACATAACACAACTGCCAGACCACCACCACAACTTAGACACCCATTTTTCTTTTGGCACACGATCCTGATGCTAAATGATAACAGCAGTAGAGTTTCTGCTTACATCACTGGGGGCTCTTGGCCCCTTCAGCATGTTGACGCACAGTAGGTCTGGCTACGGCTCTCCTTACAGTGTCCTCTGGCTGCCAGAGCACAGCTGGAAGATCAAACTGCCCCACCCAGCCTTTCTCAGCTCCGCCAACCATGTCAAATGCTGTTTCCATCAGTAACTTCTGGGTGCTTGAGACGTTTCTGTCACCAGGTGGCAATGCATTTCTAAACACACTGAAGTTAACAAATTTCGAAGCTTAGTTTTTTGGGGGGAAGGTGATATTATAGTGTGAATGTTGTGAAAACATGCTCTTTGTAATAAAATCACTTGCCTTGAGTAATGTTGTCACTTGAATTTGAGCTAATGTTACTAAGCACTAAGAAAAACCCTGACTCTTAAGTGTAGTAAACCAGATCTCGTAACATCTATCAAAAAATGATGTTATTGTGTGTTTTTTCACTATTTGGTGTTCACAGCTATCCTATTATATAATATCACTAGCAATGTATTCACATAAATATGGAAACCTATGACCTAAAACCAATAGTTATTGTTTTACGGTTAACAAACCTTTAAACGATGATGTATGATGTTTACTAATTATTAGTAATACTATACATTATTTTAATTCATTATTAGTTAAGTGTATTGTGAAATAGTTTATACATAGGTAGTTAACATTATGTCAATATTAATCATTGTTTTGGAATGTATAAGCATTATTTGGATGGCTACTTATGCAGTTGCAAGTAATGCTTATAATAATTAGTTTATGACTAATAATGGGTTAACAAAGCATCAAGTAACATTATTTTGCCCTAATTAATTTTTTGGGTTGATCTATAAATGATGATTTGATTCAAAATCAAATCATCCAAATAATGGTTATAGACAGTTCAAAAATGATATCATTAATTATTTTACAAATCATTCTTAATACACAATAAATACTTAATATAATATACAAATTAGTTTTTGTGCAACAATAAATGGTAAAACATATTTAAACATAAATAATAGCATTACTAATTATTAGTAAACATGATTTATTGTTATTTAATTGTTTGTTAAAAGTAAAATGACTCAATTTGCCATTTATTACTGATGGATATAATCGTGTTAGTGTGTTTTTGTATAAATCTCGGCAATTTGTGATTCATTTATGTACAAGCATACAAACCAAAAAATCTTTATTATTACTATTTTTGGACATTTTGTTTTTGTAGTTGACACATTCTGTAGTCCACCTGTCCTGCTTACTGATGCTGTTGGTGCTATTATCTTTCTTTTTAAACTAAAATGCAGAAATCTAACTAAAATGGACAGTAGCAATCCAGTAAATGAAGGATGCTCCTCTCCAGTTTAGCCTTTATAGATTTTGATGCCCTTTGGATTATCTAACAGTTTACCCTCTTCCAACAGGACGTCTTTCACCGTCTGTATCTCATCTACACAGTTGGGTATTCCATCTCTCTGGGATCACTCATGGTGGCTGTGGTCATCTTGGGATATTTCCGGTGAGTCGATGCTGTTCACCCTGTCAATCTTGTCAACTAACTGATGTTCCCAAAAGAGGGATTTAGACAGAGGGATAGAAAATTAAGTTAGAAAAGATCAAAACTGAGTGTTTTCATGATGCCACAATTAAGATCAATTTCATACTATGTAATCAGTGGCAAACATACTGTACAGTGTAGCAGAAAGCATTGTAATTTCATGATGGCTCAATGGCTTTATTATGAAATCATGCAAGAATGCGATCCAAGACATTCTGTGTCACGGCAACAACATGAAGCATGCAAACTTAATCAAACGTTACCTTTGACTTTTATTTTGACTTTTAACAGACTATGATATGTCTACCTTTGAGGAGGATTGTGCCTCCAGGCTTGTAGTATTGCATGCTCCATTATCTGACATTTAGGTTCTTTGTTATTTTCATGCTGATTTCAGGTTTAGATCATAGACTGTACTTTATATGAAGATGACAAACAACCAAAGCTTGGAGATTGATTTTGGTATTCTACAAAACTAACAAAGATTACAGTTCTTAAATCACAAAGTGTGTGCTTATTTCCCCTTACCCCATGAAACATACAAAGATAATAAAAGAAGTTAATGAAAGATGTGAAGAATTGTGAAAGTTATTGTATTTGAACAGGTTTGCTTCTCACTGAAGGACTGTAAGAGATAAATGGATTAACCACAGATGCTGTATTAATGTCACCATTACCTTCCTTACCTCCCTTGCCTTAGTGGCAACCATGCTGCACTGAAGAAAAACACTAAACAAGGTTGAATTCTTTTTTTGTATGGCAACAGCTTTTTTTCCACAGCCAATTAATGCAGCGCACATTTGTCATTATTTGCTTATTTTTTTGGCATGGATAGTATCAGGAATCGATGTGAAGGTGCTGTTTACCAATGTTCCCACCAGCGTGACTATACAGGCCGGCAGTCAGGCAGGTTTAGGAACGCTCCCAACTGGCACCAGGAAATCAATGGACCAAATGAGTTTAATAAGTTATCCCAGGGGCCCATCTGACATTCTGGCTCTGCACTCCGTAGCACTCCTTCCATGTCTTCCCTTCAACATGGCAGCTTTTAGACAGGAGAGCTTGTAAATGTTTTCCAGGAAGAGAAAAGGGATATTTCACATCAGCAGTTGTGTTCAGAATGTTTCACCAGGGACACGTACGCTAGATTAGTTTTCCACTTACTGTAAATCAATAGATCTCTTAGGGTAGCTTGTCAAATATTCGGCTCATTAATGAGGCTTTAGAAGAAACATTGTTAATAATGGATAGCAGTAATATAATTTCAAGTAATGAGATTTTTTTACTTTGGACTTCAGAATATCGTGGTTCAAGTTGGCTTTTGGAAATAAAAATAAAAATAAATAATATTCAGGTAAATTCTCATTGGAAATTAGTATTTGACTTTGTAATGTCACGACTAATGATCCAGAAACCTTATTTTAATACTGACGCATCACCTCAAAGGCCGCCTTCACAGTAAATGCACAGACAGGATGTTTTAGATGAAACTTTTGACGGCTAAACTTGTGCTTGTCTGGAAGTAAATTTGCATGCGTTTTCCACACATGCTTGCAATTTTGTTTTTACAGCTCACTTTGAGCCAAGCAATTCAATATTTGTGCTTTTCAAGCCCTTAAATCTCAAGAATGTGTTATAGTCAGCGTAGAATTCAGCTGGCTCTAATTCTAATGAGTTCTAATGAGTTTTGTTTGTGTGTGTGTGTGTGTGTGTGTGCGTGTGTGTGTGTGTGTGTGTGTGTGTGTGTGTGAGAGAGAAAGTACTTACACACACTTAAATGAAGGATTGCCAGACCACACACACACACACACACACACACACACACGCATATATACATATAAATGGACACAATTTTCAACAGATATATCTTTTGACCATGCCGCTTTGTTTGTTTTCTCCACAGACGATTACACTGCACCAGGAACTACATCCACATGCACTTATTTGTGTCCTACATGCTAAGAGCTATCAGTATTTTTGTCAAAGATGTTGTGCTCTACTCTGGATCGGCCTTAGAGAACATGGAAAGAGCAACAGTGGAAGACCTCAAGTCCATCACTGAGGCTCCACCAGCCAACAAAACACAGTTTGTAAGTACACCAACATACTGTAACACACAAATTTGGCTTAAAAAGGATTAACTTCCTATAACAAGTAGTAGCAGTATTTATGGTAGGATTCAGATATAAGCTACAGTATAATGCCCAATATACCCATAAAACAACATTCTTGTTTGATTGCCTTTCGTGTGCAGATAATTTGTCTTGTATGTAGTGGGTGTTTTGCTTCCATAGACAAAATGATATTTTGCAAAGTTTTTCCTGCTTCTCCAGTGCTGGAGCATATAAACTGCACTGTTTGTCACCATGCCAAGCTTTTAATAGGCTAGTACTTGGCTTTCCCTTTCAGAGTCAAGTTTAAAAAATGGGTAAAGACTGGGTACTTTTCATGCATGCTTTAACATGCAAACAAACAATTTGCGCAATATATTTAATGGACACATATCCTGTGGCTCTCCAAATTGAGTTTTACTGGATTAAAACTGCTTCATTAAAGTAGGTGGCATACTTCTTGACACAATGACGGAACACTGATGTTTTGGGCTTCATCCTAAAAGTACTTTACATGTGTCATTATAAATGTGAAGTGTAAATGTAAATCTAAAAGAAAATTAAGAGGTAAGATCTGGCTTTTTCAGATATTAAAATGTAGACAGTGTTTGGTGCTAAAATTAGGTGTTTGGTGCTAAAATTAGGTTTTCATTATTTACTTCTCAATTGCACATTTCATTTAATGTGCTGACTTTGACTGCATACTCTTAATTATTTGATCAACCTTTCTGATTCCTAAGCATCTGTCTTTCAGGTTGTGGTTTATTGTCGCTGGTCCACAGCACAGGGTTTGCAACAAAGCTTCACTGGCAACATTTCATTAATCAGTAGCTTTATAAATCACAGAGCTGTGTCTCCCCGTGGCAAAAAGCCCTGCTGTGGCCCAGAAGAGCTTGTTAGAATTCAGCTGATGAAAAAAGATGGAGATGACAATCCTAAGACTGGTAATCAGTACAGAGGAATTGGCTTCTAATAATCATGACGTGACAATACAATAGCAACCACTGAAGCTGGACAACAGTCTGGAGGTTGACTTTAACTGGAGCTGAATTGATCGCTGACTAGATCAGTATGTGCTCCGGTGATGTGTGTACGTCACAGTGTGACATTTGTTTTGATGGGAGGGTTTCCTGATTCGAATCCAGGTGCTAAGGGCAGAGGTATTGTGGATATGAGACTATATACACATTTACCTGACTTAACCTCTGTTCAAACAGAAATAATCTTAAATGAGGTCAAAATGCAACTTTTAATCTATATAAAAGGCGTATTTCCAGGATATCAAACCTGGGCGTTCAATGACTTGTGTGATGTTTCTCCCAGTTTTCACTGATCTTCATAATAAGTCAGCATGTTTCAAGGGAAATTCAAATGGTCCAAAAAAAATAGAACTTTCACACAAAGAGCTGCAGCTCTCTTCTCCCATAACATCTGCCCTAATTACTGAGTTCTCTTGGCCTATACATGGTGGTTATGTCTATTGTCTTACCCTTATTACATATTTATTATGTAGAAGGTTGACACATTCATGTCATGTCACATATGACACAAAGCATCCAATTGTTATTATGGTTTTTCTTTTCTTTTTCTTTTCTTTTTAAACACACTAACTGACAGCTGGAAATAATTGCGTCCAAATGTTACTCCAAGTAAACTCCCATGGTTTCAACAACTGCATATTGTGGATTTAAAAACCGAAAAAGTTCAATTACTTTCAATTTCACTAATTATACTTTCAAACAAAAAGCTTAGAATAAATCTTGGCCGTGGATAATGAATCAAGATGTCTAGGATCAAGACACTGTCAGAGAAAAATAGCAGGCTGTGAATAACAAAGGCGCCAATGCCGTTTAAAATGTAACTCTTTGGGTGTGTGTGCTGATGGCTGACTGTCAACTGAGCGAGCCAAGATAAATGTAATATCTCAAAGCACAGGCATTATGTCCATTCCTTATATGTTCTGGCTTCATTTGTGGACTATCTGCAATAAAAGCACTTTGATTAACAATATTGACAGTCTTTTTCTTTCTTTAAAATTAATATTAGCCCCCTCAATCGTTTTAATTGTTTATTATAAATATTTGGAATTTAACTTACTTCCTAAATGACTTAATAAAAAGGAGGAACAATTACATCTTTTAAATACATTTTTCCAAATGTCCAACAAAAGTTGGACCAGACATTAAATGGTCTTTATCGTAACGTCTCCCGAGTAAAATATCTGTGTAATGGAAGGCAAGGCTAGAAGGGGGGCACAGGGTGGCACCAGCCCTCCCTTAAATCTGATTATTCCCCCCCTTCCAAATCAATTTTTTTCAATCAAAGTAATTTTTTTTCTCATTCAGTCATGACTTTGTGCCGACTGTCTCTAGCAAACATAACGAACAGTATCAGAACGGAGGTTTTCAGGGGGGAAGAAGTGGAGTACTGTGAAATGAATTGATACATCACTACAAGCAGCAGCACTCCAAAGTTTGCAGATCCTCTTTTGTCATCACCTTCAATCTCAAGTTTTGCTCTTTTTTGCTCTTCCTCTCAATAGTATTTTAAAAATGAATTATTTAACACGCACCAAGCCAGTACAAAGTAATGTATGTAATCCAATCTCTTGGTCTTTCTTGGTCTTTCTTGTTCTTTCATGTTATGTCTCTGGCAGCTGCACCCCCAGCTGCAGCTGTCTACAGACTGTATTGTATTTAAAAAAGTATTAAGAAAGTGTAACTTTTCGCCAGTGTGAGTAGTAATTTAATCTGTTCTCATTGCATGTTGTCTGTGTATAGATCGGCTGCAAGGTGGTTGTGACCTTGTTCTTGTACTTTCTGGCAACCAACTACTACTGGATCCTTGTTGAGGGTCTGTACCTCCACAGCCTCATCTTCATGACCTTCTTCTCAGACAGAAAGTATTTATGGGGATTTACTCTGATTGGATGGGGTGAGTTCTGCTTCATTTATATTCTACTTCCACGAACGTGATTGCAATGTAATTAGTGGGCTTGGCATGCAAATTAAATTAAATATGTGTAATTTTTTTTTTGTATGGTCTAATTAATCATTTTCAAAACAAAAACCAAGGGGGGCTACTGTCAAATTCCAGAGATCCTGATATTGTATTAATAGGTAGGTAAGGACAATAGTAAAGGAATTGTGTCTGCGTAAAAACTGCATGAATATGGGCTTTACAGTTCCTGCATTGTACACACTGTGCGTATAAGTTACATAAGCACAGCGCATACAATGTGGATGCTGTGCTACCCAGGTTCGGCCCATATTTGTAACCTTCTCATGGAATCACTTTCATTTTCTTACTGTGATGACAATTATATTACAACAATTTGAATTTGGTATTCTATTTTTTTAGGAGTACCAGCTATGGTTGTGACAGTTTGGGCAACTATGAGAGCCACGTTTGCAGACACAGAGTAAGTGATCTGCATAAATAAAATACACGTTAGTCTTGGTGAACTTGAATGTAGATAAAGTACATTTTTCGTCATTATATTTATTTTGTTGACCAGATGTATCTTTTTCTTGTTGTCTCCTTCAACAAATATACAGTATGTATATGTATATATATCCCTGTATGGACCCAAAAAGTTGGGAGCGTGGATTGGTGGCTGGAGAGATGCCAGTTCACCTCCTGGGCACTGCCAGGTGCCCTTGAGCAAGGCACCGTACCCCCCCGACCGCTCAGGGCGCTGGTTCAGCTGGCAGCCCGCTCACTCTGACATCTCTCCATGTATAGTGCATGTATAGGTCCTGAGCATGTGTGTGTATTTCAGGCCTGTGTTTGAGTACTAACAAAAAGTGTGTACACAGAGTGTAGTGCAGTAATTTCCCCATTGGGGACTAATAAACAAATTATCTTATCTTATCTTACAGTACATATTCAAACTAGGCTACAGCAGACTCTCAAACCGACTGAATTTTCAAGATAACAAGTCTAAAAATGTCGGACAGAATATGCCACAACCTTCTGTAGTAAAAGGCTTGAGGACAGGTAGGAAGTCAAGAAGAATTCAAGAGGATTCACCATGAGAGAAAACTGCCTCTTACCAACTAGGCTGGCCTTTAACTCTCTCTTACTGGCACTATTTGTAGTCACAGTCAAACATTGAGGACTCTGGAGCTGAGAGCTTATTGCTAAGCTGGGATCCAATAGCTGTCCAGTGAAACTAAACCTTAGATTCCACTTCTCAGTCAGCAGGAGAGCAGCTTCAAGAACGATAGTAACTACAGCTCGGACATGTACATGCAGCAGGAAGATGTAATGGTGGGCATTCTGCCTAAAAATCAGACATATTTTTAATGTAGATGCCACACTGGTTAATTCACCCACTATCAATGCTTTTTGTCCACACATGTATTAATTTAGCCCCTAATGGCCACTTAAATATGGAGAGAGAGAAAACAAAGAAAACAACCTCAATGGCATAATTGGTTGCTACCGTTAATTAAATGTGACGGTTTGGCCAAGTGAACTGTTTTGATACCAACTAACAAAAAAAACGCAGTTTTTGATTTCAGTGCCTTGGCTCAAACTAAACAAGTATTTTCAGAGCTGTGAAGATGTTAAGCCAAGGAGCAATGAATCAATTCAGTAGGTTGGAAATATATCTCTCTATCTTATGATTCATATCTCAATGGTTTTGTTACCTGTCAGATCAACATGAGAGAGTCTTGTCTAAATCTCTATCTTTATCTTAAAGATTTCGTGAAACGGTGTCAGAGAGACACCCTAGGGATCCTGGATCATCACACCTTGGAGTTTGATCCCTACTTATCCCTTGCTGATCCCTGGTTTGTTGTTGTTTATCTTTTGCAGGTGTTGGGACTTAAGTGCGGGCAATTTGAAATGGATATATCAAGTGCCTATCCTAGCGGCTATAGTGGTGAGTGCATGCTCACTCCTTTCACTTTCCCCCTGCTGAGTAAGAGTGTTTCACTGCACCTGTGGTATTACAGTTTTTGGATAACAGCTTATTATGTTGGCAATTACACTTCTTGATTCCATGTTTCTATTTTGTCTTCAGGTTAATTTTATGTTATTTCTGAACATCATCAGAGTCTTGGCAACTAAACTACGAGAAACAAATGCTGGAAGGTGTGACACAAGACAACAGTACAGGTACTGTTTTACTAGCATTTAGCCAAATTCTTATCTATTTAATTAATTTCTGAAGCTCACAAGATCATCTGATCTTCTTAAACTATTCATCAGTGGTCTTCAAATCATCTGGGTTTAGAAGTCCCAAAATCAAGATATAAACAGTGGGGTGATCAGGCTATTGCAGTTGCTGCCCAGCGACTCTAGAACATGTTACCCCTGACATTTTTCCCTATTACAGATTTAATTTTAAACCTAATTATTTAGAATGGCTTTTTATACGTAGCAGTGATGTGACCATTTCTCCTGTCCTCCTCATGTTTCCATGTAACCCTATCTGTTTTTACTGTTTTCTATGTTTCATTTTTTTAATTGTATGTTTTGTTGTTTTCATCTTGGTTTCTCATGTAAAGCACTTTGGATACCTACTGGTTGGTGTAAAAGTGGTGCGCGATCACAGAAGGCTTGTATCATGTGGACCAGGCAACATTTTTGTTGTCATTACTTAGAATTCCTCGTGGCGGCGACAAAAACTATACACTATAAATTAAATATGTTATTTAGTCTAGAACATTTTGGAACGATTGTAAAAAAATGCTCATCACCATATCCAAGATTACTTCTTCAAATAGCTGTTTCCGTCCAACAAACAGACTGAAACCAAGATATTCAGTTTAGAATGATTAGAAAAATACTTGAAAGAATCTGGAAACAGACCATGTGTTACATTATTACTTAAACCTTCTTTTGAATGACTAAAAAGTAATTTTTTCAGTCCCTGCTTTAGCTCTATAATGTGCAGACAGTGTAGGAAACTAGTATTTGTTAAATTATGAATATTATGGTTTCCATTACAGAAAACTGTTGAAGTCCACATTGGTGCTGATGCCACTCTTTGGTGTTCACTACATCATATTCCATGCCATGCCATATACAGAGGTGTCTGGAGTTCCATGGCTGATACAGATGCACTATGAGATGCTGTTCAACTCTTTCCAGGTAAATCTGCTGTAATGTCAGAAATGCTAATTTATCTCTAAAGGTCCCAATAAATATGAATGTATGCTTTCAGTTTGAACAAATCTGATTATCTTTCTTGATCAATCAAGTCTTAGGGAGAATGTGTCATTATCCCCAAAAAGAAATCTTGGAAAACACTGAAAGAGATCAGTTACATAACGTCCAATAGTTGCTTAGTGCCGGGGTATTTGGTTTGGGTTAGATCATAATTAAGATAAAGAGGAAGGGAGGGTGGCTGATGTTTTAAAATACTAAATATCAAATTATGCAGCAAAAAGTTTATATTAAGTGCACATGTAAGACAGCTGGTCCGGAAATTCATCAAGTCCTTCTCTATTCTTTTCCAGGGATTCTTGGTTGCAATAATATACTGCTTTTGCAATGGGGAGGTAAGAACTCAGTTTTTTTTTTTTTCATTTTACACTAAAAACTCCTGCATGGTATTTAAGCTCTTACAAGGCTAAATTACTTCTTCACCTCCAAGGTCCAAGCTGAGATTAAAAAGTCCTGGAGCAGGAGAACTCTGGCCCTGGACTTCAAAAGAAAAGCTCGGAGCGGCAGCAACACTTACAGCTATGGGCCTATGGTATCAAACACCAGTGTTACCAATGTCACTGCCAGAGGGCCGCTGGCCCTCCACCTCACCACAAGGCTGGGACCAGCGCCTGTGAACGGACACAGGAACCTCCCCGGGTACGTGAAGAACGGCTCTGTCTCTGAGAACTCTATACCCTCCTCGGGACAGGAGCTTCACATTCCTGATGAGGACCATTCGGCTCATACACGGCCCTGCGAGAAGGAGAAACCCTCCCCTGTGGTGGAAGAGGAGAGGGAGACAGTCATGTGACCTCCATGCCGCTGTGTTTAGGGATGAAAACTGAAAAACAAAACCAATCATGAAACAATCTCAGGGCCGTCTGAAGGGAACGGCTGAATGCATTAACACTGCCAGTTTTTTCTCCTGTGAATCAAGCCAGAATATTGCCGACAGATGAGGCTCACGGCAAAAGGGTGTTTCACTTTTGTGAGCTGGGCCACCTTTACTTGAGAGATGATGAACCTCATTGTTGTGGAAAAACACTCTTTTTGTCACCAAACACCTGCCACGATGAATGTGTAAAAGGATAAAAACAGACTGCCGTTTTTTTGTTTTTCTTTTCCACTGCCATAACTGTTACGTTGTTTTCTGTTTGCTTCTTTTTTGTGCACCGCTTTTGTGCATAAACCATGGGGTTAGGTAGAGTAGTTGCAAGGAACAGCCTTAATTATCTCCTATGTAAAGCCAGGTGGATTCTGAGTGCACTTAGTCACACATGTGTGGGCAATGTAATCAGCAAGTATTTGGATTAAGTCAGCGTGAGTAGACTAATTCTAGGCTCATGTTTAAAAAAAAATGCAATGCTACTATTTCAGGGCATTTGTTCATGCTTTCTAGCATGGCATCTCATTTGTTCTAAATTGACTTAAATCCACTTCAGTGTAAAAGGGAAGGTACTCAGGTAATTGAAGTCCTCATTTGTTGCACACCAGGTTTTTGCTATACTTTTAAAGTGGTGTTTTAGCACAGTCAGCATTTCTCTGAGGGTGTTGATATGTAATATAAGTCTATGTTAAATATTCTTTTTTTCAAAATGTTGTACAGTTTCTGCTTTAGAAAAAAAAACAGTATCAGCTCTCTAATTACAACAGATTTCAAAGAGTTCAAATGAATGTTTCATATTCAAATTTTCTCAAAAAATACCCTCTCTCTCTCTCTCTTTCTTTCTCTCTCTCGCACACACGCACGCACACACACACACACACAAATGCTGCCAAAGTAAGAATATCTTTTGGAGACTGTCTCTTTCTTTGGGTTCAGTGTTAGTTGAGCTTAAAAAGAAATGTATGGAAATCTGTCAAAACCAGTATCCTATGTTACCACAGTCAAGTTTTTTAAGGTTGAGAACCCAGTTAAAAACACAGGAAACAGTCATGTATTCCAGTGGAATGTTAATTAAATGAGGATTCCAAGAAAATCTCATATTCCATTGAAACTCCAAGAGTGACGTTTGTGGTAGATATGAAGTAAAACCCAGACGTGAACAACACACAGTAATTCTTTCAGATGGTCCAGTGTTTCGCTGCTTTCGATGTGTATATACAAGTCACAATGTTTACAAAGATCGGAAATACATTCTAATCAAGAGCTAATAGTGTTCATGTGTACGAATATGTTTTAAAGCTGTTTCAGTGTTGTTGTTTTTTTTCATGTATATGTGTATGGAATATTTGGTTATGTATATAGTCCAAAACAAAACTGGTGAATATATTTGCAGATGACGGAGGGCATTCAAACTAGCATTTAATGAAGCCTTTCACTACATATTTTAAAATATCATCCGTTATATCAAAGAGAAAGTGCTTAAAATCCTGCCAGTGAAAAGGTTAATGTAGCATTTATTTTTCTATTTTTATCCACCATCTTGTTTACAGTGACCAAAAATTCTTAAAGTTGCAGTAAAACTCTCTTACCAAACAAAAAAGAATTTTGCTACTGGTGTAGTTAGTGTTGGAAAATGTCAAGATAAAAGTGTTGAAATAGTGCAACCACACATTTCTTTAGAAATACAGCAGTGAGGCAAATGAGAAAACTATGCACACACTCAATGGACCAAGTTCATTCATATCAAAGGCACTTTTGTTGCTCTACTTGGATTTTTGATCTGAAGTGTTAAAATAGTAGTTATTTGGTTTGAACTAATATTTCTGATAGAATTGTGATTTAGATCCCAGTCAGCTAAATGAAGATTTACCTCACATTAATTTCAATATGTGACCAAAGCGAATATTTGTGGTGGGGTGTAGCAGTGTTATCCCGCATTAATTTGCTCTCTTAGCCCATCTGCTGTTGTGTTCCTTTGGTGACTTCACACTGACTGAATTATGCTCCCAATACCCTGATAGCCAGTTCTTCTCCATCTGATGCTAGATCCACTGAGGTGTATGCTTTGACTCAGTTTTTAAAGGTTAAAGCCTGGTCTGTTCCAGTTTGTACTGCCTACAAATCCGGCAAATGTATATAGATAGCACTAACATTTGAGTCTATGTTTACATAGATGTAGACAACTTTACAAACTCTCCACAGCTTTTCCATTTAGCAGATGTTTAAAGGATAATGCTGGTAATGTCCTATAGGTTTCTCATTGTCAACAAATCCCATGATCCCAAATACCAAAACAAACACTAAACTGACTTGAGTGCCATATGCCTCTATTTTGGCTCAAAACCTATTAATTACAATGTAATACAAGAAGAAGTGGGCACTGTAGTTTATTTTGAATCAATCTCACAAACACCTGGGTCCTGGGTGCCAAATGGGTAATAATCAGCAGCTCCAAATTGTCCCCAACAGATGTGCAGTTCATGTTTGAGTGGCGTTTGCTAAATGCTGCCCGTGCTCTGGTGTTTATTCAAAATATGTAGGCTTTAAAAAAAATTAAAACATTAACATGTTCGAAATTGTTTTTTAAGATGTGGAAAAAATTAGTTTTCAAATAAGAGAAAAGGCGCCATAGGAAAGTACAGAGAGATTACAGACATACAGACATTGATGGTTTGGGTATTTTCTTGGCATTTCTTGGCAATAACCAAAATATAGAGCATTATGGACTAATTAGCCGAGGAATTCTAAGATGTGCATTTCCGGCTTTTTGGTGACTCAAATTGGACCCAACTTTATTTATACTATAACAATTATTGTGACATGAGGCTAAATGTATTTTGCAATGACACTAATGCAGGCCACAATGATGGAAAAAAAATACAGAGGTGGAGGGAACCTTTGTCGCTTGATAATACAGTATTGCAATGTCTCTAAAGATTTATGTCATATTTAGCTGGCTTCTTTGAGCTGTTGAATATCTTTAGTCTGAATTTGTTCCCCATTCAGGAGTAGGCTACAGGTTAAACTTTAAAAATGCAGTTGACTGAGGTGGTTGTAAAAATTCAATCTGGCTTTCCACTAATTCACACTGGTCAGGTAAACATTATGTCACGTTTGTGTAAGACAGTTTTTTATTTTTTTATTAAAAAAGGTTACTGTTAACAGAACATCAAAAACTTTTTTTAATTACATGGAAAATTATATTTGAGCACTTTACTACTCTATAATACAGTATTTTGTTCTGATTGTAATGTAAAATGATTGTGTTTTGGAATCAAGTGTACAAAAGGCCATTAATCATAGAGCTAATGTTGTAATTCATTGTTTTGAAATACCTCTCATAGAAGTATACAATGTGTGTGGTTGTCTTTTATTTATCTAGTGCCAAAATGTACTCCGTGGAGTCAGCATTGGTCTTCATGCTTTAGATACAGTATGTGGGCAGTGTTTGCCTTCTCATCACTCTATAGTGATTTAGGCACGTTGTAGATGGCAGTGTAAACCTGGAATAACATAGAATATGTGTTTGGTCTCTAGTGTTCATCGGTAAATTGTTAATAAGACAATAAATCTGTAATTTTACTGTACTCTGATTGTCTTGCAACTTTCATGATCCTTAAGTAGACAAATGCATGTTGTTATATATAAGTTTTTTGTTTATTTCAAATATAATTTACAAATTCATTTTAGAAAAAAAAGGTGCTTTCAGTGAAAAATATGAAATTATCTTTTTCAGTGTTTGTCCGTGAAGGCAGAGTTCACTTCGGAGCTTTTTTAGCTCCCCCTTTAGCTCCTCCTTTGCCTCCTCTTTCCACTTGCTCTCCCTTTGCTCCAGATTTCTTCCCTTTCCCGTCACCATCATCTTTCTTGGATGCTCCCTTTTCACCTTTTTCACCCTTCTTTGCTGTCGCATTCTTTTCATCTCCTTTTCCTTCTTTGGCATCCTTGCTCACTTTTTTGCCTTCTTTGCTCTTCTTCTCTCCTTTATCAGCATCCACTTTCCCAGAGACTGTTGTCACCTCTTCTTTAACTTCTGCTTTTGCAGCTGCAGGACAAAAAGAAAAAAAAAAGATTGAAGGCTTCATCGCAGCATAAATTATCATCAGGGTCCTGTCTGTATTGTTAATTGGAAGGGAGAATTTAAATCTAACAGAATGTTCGGCGAAGCATGTAACGAAGGCACATCTGTTTCTATTTAATAAGCATGGCCTATTTATTGTTTTAATGAGATTGTTTGATGCGCTTTTTGGGTAAGACATGGAGAAATAAGGTTTCCAGTGATCTTTGTGTGGGTTTAAGTTTTTTCTCTTTATTATACAGGAGGTGACACCCTGAGGACGTGCACAGCTAACAGAGGTAGTAGGTCGATGAATTTCTTAAAATTACTATAATGAGGTTGGAAGCAGGGTACAAACTACGAGGGAGCTAGGGGGAGCTCACAAACATGATTTGTGAAATTTTGGGGGCTCTCTTGAAAATATTGCCAATGTGTTTTTTTGAAGTGTAATTTCAGTTTTGGGTAATGTGATCATCATGGATTATTATGTGTAAATATCATTCAAAGGCCCCGGTATAGTTCAAACACTGGTTGGAAGATTTACTTAAGCATCAAACCCAATTAACATAGTACTTACAACACATTTTCAGAAATGTGTTTACTCACTTTCTTGCTGAGAGTATGAGAAGATAGTGACCATGTCTGTATTGTAAATATGTAGTTACACTACAAAAAGGAGGAAACAGCTAACTCCTCTCTTTCCAAAATGTAGCAAAAGTATGCCAAACAACACCTCTTAAGCTTGTTAACTGTTTATTAAATGTTATATTTTGATTGTTTGATTTTTATTAAAGCCGATGTGTAAAATATTAAAGTTGCTGCATTTAGGGGATTATGGTAGACAACTATTGGAAACGTAATAGCGTTGTTGATTTTAAATTAATTAAAACTAAAAGGAATCTTTGAGAATAAAATCCAAGGTAATGCTATACCTTTGGTCTGCATGAAAATTAAAACTCAACAAATACTTGCATTTGATTTCTTGGAACATTGGTGAGATTTTACACTTAAACTGGAAATTGCTCAAAGCACAGACTCCAGTTGGGGCCAAACGGAGCTTCATTGTTTTTCACTAGGAGCTTAGCAAACATATTCCTGGTGCTCTGCAAACGCTGCAGAGACACTGGGTACACAAATGAAACCAAGAAAAAAAACACGGCAAATGTCAAGTTGCCCGAGGGGGTCAGAGTAAACCTGAAATTATTTCTGTCCTGTTTTTTACCATTTTGGAGGAATCTAGCTGACTTAAAATAACCAATGAACCATCAGAATGTTTGTGAATAGATTTCTTTGTTTGCCGACTTAAAACTTTCACCCTCATGCATTTCTCTTCCACTCATCAGCTCCTATACGTTGTTTCTTTTTATATACCTGATTTAGACAAAGCTTTGATTAGGGATTAAAGCCAGGGTTGGTGATTGCTAAATGAAATGCTGTAATAAAATCTCAGTATTTGAACCTCAAACATGCTCCACATTTTTTCTAGTTGGGTCAAACTTGCCATGAGTCCTGTTATTTACATACTGTGCATGGTAGTGGAATTATTAAAGGTTAACATTCCCCTCTACCAAAGGCTTTGATCCTCATACCACCACTAAATGTCAAATTCAGTTCAGATACGGCTGGTAGAATGTTTAATAAAACTTAATGGCATTGGGCTTTTTGACATGGTGACGTTTCAAAAAAAAAAAAAATTCAGTCAGACTGGTACGATTGTAAATGTAATCACAGATGGGATATCTTACTGTTATCACAAATAATGCTTATTAAAATGAGTTATTCCTCTCGAAGAACAAAGCAGGACTTGTAACGAGACCAAATTCTTCTTTTTAAGTAAGGTACTCATCACCAGTTGCCGTGCTAAAATGACATTTTCCTCGCTGCGCATTCAGAACTGTTGTAGACGGACGTGTGAGAAATGTGTGAGAGTTGTTTTCAACAACAGCTGTAATTGTTTGTTGACACTACACTGATCTAGTGAGAGATGATGGCCAAATGAAGGTGACATAAAAGGGATTGATTCACAGTTCTGTCTGTTCAGTCACAGTGTTGCTATTAGTGCTTGTGAGAGAGATGTGAGTGTGTGAGAGAGAGA
>NC_048418.1:13591162-13613243 GCF_013103735.1 Etheostoma cragini
GTACAAGTTTTGATTATTAATGGCATTTTGTATTAAAATGTGTACTAATTTACATTCACTCTGTATGTTTGGTCATTTGGTTCATCAGATATTATTGCATAATTCATTTCACTGTACCTTAAGCTTGACATTACCAGTGGGGAAAAGCAGAAATTTGCAAGCCCTCTTCTTTGGTTAATTCAGAAGCAACCATTACAGTATTGTTAGTTTGGAGTTTATGGTTGATGGCATCTTATAAATCTCATAGCTACAGTCAGTGTAGCTCCCCGTCAGCCCCGCTCCTAGAGCCACACGGTTGATTAGTTATATAGCTGCTACAGCGGATCTGTGTTGCCATAGCGGATATGCACTCTAAAATTTCTGAAATTTCCTTCGGGATGAATGAAGCATCTATCTATCTATCTATCTATCTATCTATCTAAATAGAGACACAGCTATCTGTCTATCTATCTATCTATCTATCTATCTACAAGCGACAATAGGTTTATCATGTGATTTCTTTGCCCCCCTCTAATGCAGATTTTACTTGAAACAGTTTTCAAGAAAAACGTATTGACCGCTCACTGCTTTTTCTTCCATAGATAATTACACAAGAACCAATGAATATATTTGTGCACATGAATGCATAATATATCATAGCGAGGAACAGGACAAGACAGATGTCAGTCCCTATTTGTCACATTTCTTAACCTGAGAAAGCCATGGCTAAGCAGCTAAGATGGCTTGGATAAACACACAAGGCAAAACACCAAATTCCTGAGAGAGGGGAGGTGTAAAGATCAGGATATTTAATAACAGTATTGTTGACATCAGTGATAGTATTTAAGTAACACTACTGGGAGATAGTGTGAATTATTAGCGTTATCTAGAGCTTACCTTAGGAAAAGAAAAACAGGCAGGGGAAATGACAAGCAGAGCACAAACAACATGCTGCATGCATTACCATTTTCACGGCTTACAGTAATAGCAATTTTACATTTCATAATTTAATCAGAGTTATCAAAGTCACAGGCTCTTGACATTCTCATGCAAATATGCATGAAATAAATTTGAATCTATTAAAAAAACATCTAAAGAAAGAATATAACCTGAAAAATACAAAAAGTATGAACTACAAAAGTCTAGCTGCCTTAAAGTAATCAAATTTGCAACAGCATTACAATCTGCATTTTGTGGCCACAGTAAAAGTCTTATTTTCTACTGCACATCTACTGCTACACTCTAACTTCACCACAAAGCAACATTGGATTAGTGTAATGTATTTTCTGGTTTTACATTTCAAAGCTGACGTGGTAAGCAATTGAATGAGATGTGCATTTGTATTTTCTTGAAGTTCTCTTTCATCAATAAGGAAGAACAGCCCGATGGGTGTTGAATGAAGAGGCTACCAGTGAATATACACTGTGTAGTTCAAAGTCTGAAACACGTTGAGAGCAGAGGAGAAGAAAGAGTAAAAATCAGCCCGTCTCTGGCAAGGTGAGAGAGATGGGTTGCTCCTCGCTGACCCTAACTACTGTAGGCTGTCTGTTGTTAGCACTTTGAGTTTGGACATGCTCGGAGACTGTCTGCACTGCAGAAGCATCTGGGGCAGCTGGAAGAAAAGCAGTGAGGAAGAGAAAAAGAGAGGGGAGGAGGAAATGTTGTACAACAAAGCATAAAACAGAGCAGACGAATTGAAACAAGTGCAGCAAGTTTTGTGAGGTGAAAAGAAGAGACAGTAATAAAGTAAGGAAGTAAAGCTGTCCTAGGAGAGATTTAACGTAAAGACAGCTGTCCTTGTAGCCTCAATAATAAACAGCGAACAGTCTTGTAAGACCCTGTTGATTTGAAAACATTTAATTCTGGAATAAATACACTTCTCTGTCCATATATAAATATCCTAATCAATAGTGAAGCTCTACCCACAGAGTAATTTCTCCTGATTTTTCAGATCTCTAGGGTGTGCTTTTATGCAATCACAGATTGTTCCAATGGGGTGCAATGCACTCTGTGTAATATATTTATATCACAGGACTTTTATGTGCGACGCGGTTTTCTAACATTCCTCTCCCATTTTCTATCAGCCACCAGCATTGGAAGTTCCTTTGTGCTTCAAAGTATTAAAACAAGCAAACGGCTTCAGGACAGTGTCGTGGCTTGTTCACTTACGACAGGTGGTCTGAGATAAGACACTGAGAGATGGATTTTAGGTTAGAATATAATATCCCTTTATTAATGAAAACAATATGAGACAGCTTCTGTTTCTGCAGTATCAACCCGAATGAATAAATTATGCATTTCCTTGAGCTTGTGTGTCTCAGCTTGTTAATATTACCAATTTAATAGAATCACATTAATATTGATAAGATATTAGAGAGAGGTACTTACAGCCTGGGACCTCAGTCAGCTCATTCAGAGGTGGCACTGTCTCTAATGTGTTGGCGTATTTTTTGGCAGCCTGTCTTTGCATGTGCCGTGCCTCTATTTCCTTCTTGGTTCTCGGGATTCTACATTTGAATATACAACATAGAGCAATAACTGAGGGAGGGAGAAGGGGGGGAGGTTGGGTGGGGTTTGGGTGGGGGTGGGGGGGAGATGACACAAGGTTATAATAATTACTTCAAGTTTTAACTTAAACAGTCAAGTTTTAATCAGAGTGTGTATGAATCTTAATGATTTTGGTGATCCCTTGATCCTACGTCATTTGTTCACGCTTGTGTTTTCGAGTGAAATGTGTCAACAACTGTTGGGTGGTTTGCCATGACACTTGATACAGACATTAATATCCCCCTCGAGGTTAATTTCAATGTATAATAATTTGACTTTTCATCCAGAACCATCATCAGATAAAATTATTAGTTTAACAGCTAACAGCATTCCCTTCCCATTATTAACCAGTTGTTACTTTGTGTTTACTGCTGATAAGCAAATGTTAGCATGCGCACATGCTAATCTAAGATAGTGAACTTGGTCAATAGTATACCTAATAATACTCATTATGTTAAAAAGTGCCATTGAGCATGTTGGCATGTATCTCAAAGCACTACTGTGACTAAATGCAGATGAACAGAGCCAGAAACTGGAGCCTGGAATCATAGACGTGATCCCTGCCTTTCTGGACACAATATCATAGTCATCATTACGAAATCCCACTGGGCTTGATAATTACACTGTGGACGCATAATTGCATGCCTGCAGTTATTTCTCAAGATTGAAGAGTACTTGAAGAGTGGTTTGTGGAGGTGTCAACAAAGGGATTTCATTAGTTATACTGACCAATTGCTAAAATAAACACAGAAAAGATGGCGATGACCTGCCATAACCGCAGCCCCCAGAAAACAACAGACTCTGAGGTGATGGGGTCCGGCTTCTTTGGGGGATCTGTGGGCAAGAGCTGTGGACAGAAAAAGAGACGTTGATTTTCTGAGTATCTGAACACCAAAAATAAACAAAACAGTTCAGAGCAAACCTGAAGGAGTAAAACATCTTCTTAGAGTAACCCAACATTCTCTTTCTTTCTGACTTCAAATGGAAATAAAGTAATAATCCACTCTGATTGAAACAAATTACAGACACAGATACACAGGATACGTGTAGATAAATAAATGTAGATATACAGAAGGGTTTGAAGTCCTCTAAAGAGCACAATTTCCCCAATGACCTAAATGACATTTTCACCAGTTAAGTTTCACATGACCAATAATAGTCTTCTATCAGTGCAATCTATCCACACGCATGTAACCTCACCTTTCATCCTGAACTCTGTTAAGGTCTGTGTGTGACATTTAACTGAACATTTCCTAACAGAAATTGTTTAAGGAAAAGTGTTGTTTTTTTCCCAAGGCATTGGAAAAAAGGTTACAGAACTAAAGGTGGAAAGGTCTAGCATTTCTGCAGCAAAGAAAACAACAACACCTATATAACCTGTGGGTTTTTTGTGTCTCTCTCTCCACCTCAATCTCCTCTTACTTGACACAAACAAGTGATGAGGTCTACAAACACGACTGGCATGAGACCAGGCAGCCAGAATAGGCTGGTATCTTTTCATTGCAGACTTTTCCAATGGACTCACATGTCTCAACGCTCTGCTGCACAAAGTTAAAGCTTTAGTGTGCGATTAGCTTATCATTTAACATTTGTTACGTTCCAGCTATGGCTAAATTTGTTAATAGATAAGCCTTCCAGTTCCACAAAACCATCTGCATCCCTCAGTATGGCTATGTTTACAAAATGGTGTAGCCCAGCGACATTTGCACACAGAAGCTCGAGTGTTGCATTTTACATCACCGCTGAGAAAGGACAACAGCAGCGTTCAGCTTTGGAGACGAAGAAGACAAAATAATTACTAGATAATAACCTCTTCTGAAGAGTCCATCCTCTTTTTGTTTTTTAATCCTACCTGTTCTCCTTGATTTGACGGGATAAACGCTACTACAACTGCGTGAAGGAGGGGTAGGGGAGGTGCGCCAACACCGCAGGTTTGCTCAATGTGGATGCGCCGACAGTGTTTTGACATTATTTGGAATTCCTCATGGGGGACGACAGAAACTACAGTACGCACTATAGCTTTCAGTCACTAATGTCCAAAACAACATTTTCTTGCATTTCAAAACGCCTTTCTCCAGAGCTGAGAATTGTGTTTGTGTTAATAATAATGTTACTTTATTAATTACACTGGGAAAATTAAAATGTTACACTCTGGTATTATTACACACAGGGGTGAGTTACACATACATGCTCAGTACCTATCCATGCACTAATGGAGAGATGTCAGGGTGTCCATGGAAGTTGGGGGTTCATGCCTTGCTCAAGAGCACAATGGCAATGGTGTAAGAGGTAAATTGGCACCTCTGAAGCTACCAATCCCCCACCATACTTTGGTCTGTATGGGTACTTGAACAAGTAACTCTCCAGTTCCCAACCCAACTCCCTACTGACTGAGCTAGTGCCAGCCCCAATCAATGACTTCGATCACTACTTGCTGCCGGTGCCAGCAGAGCATCAGTTCCCTGATAGAATCATTGGGAGGATTTGTCCCGGTCTACTGTATCACTTGATTGGATGATACAAGGTTGTTTTGGAAACTCTATACTTTAAGACATTAAACCAACAAGCCGTGAATCAGAAAATGGACAGTTATTACATTTGCTGCCTTTATTGATAACACCATTATGTGGCGAGATTGAAAAATGTTCTAAGAATAAACCAAGGTTGCTCTAGGAAAGGAAAGGGAATCATTTTGCTTTGGTAGAAATGAAAGAAAATACTACTAAAATTCATGACAAGTAACAATGGTTTACTTAATATTATCACATATTTCCAGAGATCAGAATGTAATTTGTGAACTAATTTAGATTTAAAAATTTAATTTTTATTTGTTGAACTATGAAGCCAAAAAAAATAATGCGCTGTACTGTTTGAGGTACTGTGAACCTGAACAAAAAAGCTGAAAAGAAAGAAATAGTCTCAGTAAGTTTACACTCGTGTTTGTGCAACTCCCACAGAAGGATAAGCCTTGATGGGGATATTTAGCATGGCTCTTAAATAATAACAAGATTTGCTTAACGAGTGATTATATAATGATTTAGTACTTTCCTCTGGGGGCATTTCATGGGGCAGGATTAGTGGCTATAAGCCTCAAGTTTTCTTCTGTTGGAACAAACAACACACACTCAGAAGATTACTGACCTCAAGTTGCCTCTTTTCAATCATCATATACCCAAATATATTACCTATTTTTGTTTATTGGATGGTTGATTGGTTAGTTTGATCATCAGATATTCAATGGCATATTTGGATATTCTTCCTCAAGTAAGTTTCTTGTGTTGTTATTCTAAGAAGATCCTTTAGGGACTTTTCAAGAAAGATTAGCATAATGGAATGGAGGATTAACACTAACAGAGGCGTTTAGGAGTGGGGACAGGGACAGGTTTAAACAGGCAAAGTACAATTTAGCAAGGCAGTGAGACATGCTTAAAGACTATGCTCTGAGAAACGCCAATACAAAACAGTTCTCCGCTAATGACTCTACCTCTGTCTGGTGTGGCCTCAGAAATATCAACCAGTTGCAAACCTAAAGCGCACCACTCAGTCAACGGTAGTTCATGGAGGTTGAGTTGCTGGTGTACTTCTCCTTTAAACCAACAAGTGAACCTCTTATCAGTCCCTCAAACTCCTGAACTCTGCAGACGACACCACCCTCATTGGACTCATGTCTGGTGGGGATGAGTTGGTCAACAGCTGGGAGATTGGCCACCTGGTTACCTGGTGGAGTCAGACAAATCTGACAGTGTAGAGGGTTGTGGTCTTTCGGAAGAACGCAACCCAGCTGCCCCATCACCCTGGGTGACTCCCCAGTCAACACTATGGTGTCGTTCCATTTCCTGGGCTAAATCATCTCCCAGGACCTCAAGTGGGAGCTAAAAATCCGCTGGACACCTCCAGGACCTGTGCGCCTCCAGGACCCTGAGGTGGGTAGGAAAGACTGTGGCTGACCCTCCCACCCTGGAAACAAACTTTTTGAATCAATCCGGATGTCAAGAGGCTGCAGTCCATCAGGACCAAAAGCCCACGCCACAAGAAAAGCTTCTTCCCGACTGCAGTGGGCCTCACCAATTAAACCTGGGACCCTAGTGACAGACTCTGATGGACTCTAAACCTCCACCCCCAGCACTAGACATTACATCTTTTACATACATATTCTTGACTATTATCCATAACCACTGCACATACCATATATACTATACATTTTTTGCACATTCCCTGATCAATATTCTTGCACATCCTGCACAAATCAAATCAAATACTTATCTTTTCCAATATATTACACACATTTTCTTATAGTGTATTTTTTATTATATTATTTTCTCCTTTTTTTATTTTCTACTTTTTATTGTAATACTGTATTACTATTTTGTATTTATGTTCTTCATGGTAGCAGTTCTTTCCTTTACTGTGTATTTACTTTTTAACATGTTTATTGTTTACTGTATGCACCTTATACACCAAGGCAAATTCCTTGAAAGTGTAAACCTGCTTGGAAAAAAATATTCAGATTCTGAATTCTGATTTAAACATCTACAAAAAGAAAATCAACCTTGGGATACATGTTTAGTTATGCCTCGTGTATTATCAACTTTTTTTGACTGACAAGATGTGAGCAACTGAAAAAAACAATGCTAAAGTGAGTAGTTCTAAATCTTTCTTTTAGTAAACTCTGTGTACACAAACAATGTTCTCAATGTAGAGCCCTTAGTGACACAAAGTTTCATATTGTGTTGAGCTTTTTTAGTGTTTTAAACTAGCTATTTTGATGCTAATGTAGTGACCCTAGTACTCCTCGAAAAAGAGAAGACGTTAAATCTTTTGTTTCCTTTTTTTCCATCCTAATGATTCATTTAAATGAAAATTTTACTCAGGTCCATTCACAAAAACACGCTAGGTTGCATTTTGGCAAGAGTCACGCTTCCTGTAAAAAGGATATACGCAATTGTGTTATGACTATTTAGATTATACATCCTGAAAGTTCTCCTCAAAGTTTTAAAATTGCGCTACATACACATGTAAAACTGATATCACTCAAGCCTTCCCTGTCTGACACCTGCAGAGGCGATGCTATTGAGCTAGCCTTCAGTATAAACAGGATAAACATTACCTTTACATATTAAGCATCTTCAGCTACTAACCGTATATATGGTATTTTGTCCTTTCAGTCATATTTCTACACAGTGTACTGTTCAGAAAGTAGGTAAATTATCGTAATCGTTTTAAACAGAATAATTATATTACAAAACATAATGGATTTCAGCTGTTGTTGTAGTCAGATCATTGGCTCATCACATGGAAATTATCTGCAATGTTACCCCCTTCTCTCCAGCACAAAGGCACAAAACAACTTGTTGTACAAGGACTTGTCATATTCATCCTGCTGTTTGCATCAATACAAGCGTGTGTAGTTTAGCCATTTATGTAAGAACATATAATGTATCAGGTTTCTGCATTTGTTCTTTCACTCCTCATCATGTTGTACAAGCAACAACTATGGTGCCCAATCAACGAGTGTGAATCACATAAAGCTACCTTTTAAATGGCAAAACACCTGCACCGGTCACAGAGAATCCCTCAGGATATTCCTAAGAGGAACCTGTGGAGGACACATGGTGGTGTATCAAGCTCTTACCTCAGGATCCGGGACCTGGGAGAACACGGAGGACAAGCACTGAGACAGCAACACTGCTCCCCAGCCCTGCAGTAGGTGCTGAGGTGGCCATACAGGCTGATCCCCAACCATTCTCTCCCCCTTTTCCTGCCTGAAGCCACCCTGCCCCCTCTCTCCCTCTTCTTCTCTTCTTCTTTCTCTCTGTCTGCCTGCCTGACTGCACTGGCGCCGTATAGAGGACAGGACCACAATGGCCCTGGGTGATAAATGGTGACTATGGCTGACGGCTTCCTTCCATCCACAGTTTTCTGCTGCTCTGCTCCTTTATCTCTTGCCTTTCTCCCACAACGCTGCAAAAACACCCAAAAACACACTGCAGGCAGCTGAAAACTGTCCCGCCACACTGCCCGGGAGCGAACACTGCAGTCAGTGTACATTAATTAATTAATAGACCTGGTGTGGTTTACAGCTATCTCATCCTGCTGGAGACAGGGAGTTAACACAGTGTGGGGGGATGGGCAGTACAGTTAACTATGAGGTTGGCCGGCACAGGACAGTGAAGCAAATGGCTGTCAGCACCATCATGTTTATTGCTTCAGAATCTAGAGTATAAAAATGTTCACAGGCTCGTTCTTTCAGTGTGGCAGAATGCAGTCTGACTTTGCAAGACCTTCCTCCACAGCCATGCAAAGGAGGGTCTTGTTAGTCCACACAACTTTCCGAGATAAATAGGAGTTTATTGGTATTTCTTTAAACCAGTCAATATCGTCTTGGGCGGCAGACAGAGCCACGGTGCCTTTGCAAAATAGCCTTAGAAAGCAACTTGCTTTGGGGGAACATTCAATATTCATGAGGGAGCATATGTCTTATGTTTTCGTCATGCAACAGAAAACTCAGATTGGACAGACAGTTTAGCAAGCTGTCTCGATTTACCTTGCAGAGATCTGAGGAGCAAATCAGTTTAGCAAGAAAGCAAATAAGCCTATTTCTTAAAATTTTAGACTATTCCTTCAATTAAAAAATGATTGATTAGAGCAGTTTAAACTATACTTGGGTATACGTTGTTACTTTTCATCCCTAGATTTTTCCAGAATCTGTTTTTAGTCTTTTCTTTTTTTTACTTGTGTTTTCATTTTAACAGATTTTTAAGATAAAAATACGTCTATAGGGTCAGTTATCCAAACACGTTTCATTTCTTGCTATTGTGACTGTAACATCTAATTATCACACCTGTAACAGTCGGACATTGTAATGACTTCACAGATTACATAAAGGGTTTCAGTTAAGGGACAGTTAAACAAACTGACTCAAGCATCCAGCAGAGAGATGCTTTTCACATTGATTCAAGCACCATCCTCATGTGTCGGGGCCGGACTTAAAGGCACATTAATAAAAAAGGCTATAGTCAGAGTTGATTTGTTGTCATTAGAGTTCCATTCTCTCAGTCTTTTCTTGGTCCTGGGTAAATCTTTCAGTGACAAATTGTTTTCAAATATTGTCTCTCCAGAAGACTATGACTCACCTATTTGTCACCATAGGAACTGGGGCCCTATGCATTATGATGAAGGCAGATACACTTTTGTACAGTATGTAGCACTGTTGAACCAGACTTTCCCGATAATGGTTTAGAAGAAACCCATCCTAAGGGTTTTTAGGTGATAAAAGGAACCCTTGGCAACTGCAGTAGAAAATATCTCCCAGGGACAGGCTTTTGTCAGAAGTGTTGGATGCAATCACCAACCATACCAGTGCTACATCAGCTAGTCAGACTGGTGTAAAATAAAACAGGGCATTTACTCATATGCTTGCATAAAGCTTTGGGTTTTAACTTTTTGTCATTAAACCTCTTCTGCTCTATATATCTACAGCTTGACTTTCTACTATTTGTAATAGTTAACAAAGCAATAAAGAGGAGAGTCAGGAAATTCTCACATTACATCATCAGAGCTTGTGTAAAGACAGTAAGTATGTAAAACACAAGAAATTATGAAGACCTTTAACTATTACTAATAAATATTTAATATTAAAAACACTGCAAATATATATATATATATATATATACATATATATATATACAGTGGGGATCGAAAGTTTGGGCACCCCAAGAAAAAAAAAGTAATAATGTGCATAAAGAAGCCAAGAAAAGATGGAAAAATCTCCAAAAGGCATCAAATGACAGATTAGACATTTTTATAATATGTCACAAAAAGTTATATTTTATTTCCATCATTTACACTTTCAAAATAACAGAAAACAAAAAAAAATGGCCTCTGCAAAAGTTTGGGCACCCTGCAGAGTTTATAGCATGCACCGCCTCCTTTGGAAAGCTGAGACCTGACAGTGTCATGGATTGTTCTCAATCTTTGGCTGGAAGGACCAGGTGATGTCAATCTTAAGGTTTTAAATGCCCAGACTCATCTGACCGCAACCATCAGCACCATGGCTTCTTCTTAGCGGTTGTTTAGAAAACTGAAACTGAAAATAGTTGACGCTCACAAAGCAGGAGAAGGCTTTAAGATGATAGCAAAGCGTGTTCAGATGCCGATATCCTCTGTTTGGACTGTAATTAAGAAATGTCCGTCATCAGGAACAGTGAAAGTTAAAGCAAGATCTGGAAGACCAAGAAACATATAAGACAGAACAGTTTGCAGGATTGTGAGAAAAGCAAGTCAAAACCCACACTTGACTGCACGATCCATCCAGAAAGACCTGGCAGACACTGGAGTTTAGTACACCATTCCACTATAAAGAGATACTTGTACAGATATGGTCTTCATGAAAGAGTCATCAGAAGAAAACTTCTTCTACGTCCTCACCACAATAATCAGCTAATGAACATACAGACAAGCCTGATGCATTGTGGAAACAAGTTCTGTAGGCCGATGAGGTTAAAATAGAACTTTTTGGCTGGAATGAGCGACGGTAAGTTTGGAGAAGAAAGGGCACAGAATTTAATGAAAAGAACCTCTGTCCAACTGTTAAGCATGGGGGTGGATCAATCATGCTTTGGGGTTGTACTGCAGCCAGTGGTGCAAGGAAAATTTCACAAGTAGAAGGAAAAATGGATTCATTAAAATTTCAACAAATTATGCACGCTAACTTAGGACCATCTGTGAAAAAGCTCAAGTTAAAGAGAGGATGGCTTCTACAAATGGATACTGATCCTAAACACACCTCAAAATCCACGGTGGAATACATCAAGAGGTGTAAACTGAAAGTTTCGCCATGGCCTTCACAATCTCCTGACCTCAACATAATTGAAATCTATGAATAGAATAGATAGAATAGAATTAAAAGAGCCATGCGTGACAGACAGCCGAGAAATCTCAAATAACTGGAAGACTTTTGTAAGGACGAATGGGCGAAGATACCTCAAACAAGAATTGAAAGACTCTTGGCTGGCTACAAGAAGCGTTTCCAAGCTGGGCTACTTCTAAAGGGGGCAGTACAAGATATAAACTCTGCAGGGTGCCCAAACTTTTGCAGATGCCATTTTTTTTTTTTTTAAAGTGTAAATGATGGAAATAAAATCTAAATTTTTGTGACATATTATATGAATGTCTAATCTGTCATTTGATGCCTTTTGGGGATTTTTCCATCTCTTCTTGGCTTCTTTATGCACAGTAATAAAACTGTTTGTCTGGGGTGCCCACACTTTGGAGCCCCACTGTATATATATCAAAACACGGAAGGACAAATCACTAGTTTATAATACAGGGAGGGAAAAGAACTTCTCCAGTTAGACACACTGTGAGCGTTTTTTTCTTTTTTGTCCTATATGGCTGACTGAGATCCACTCAGTGGGATAGATGAAACACGCTTGAAGCCATTTATGCCTGGTATCAGTCGGTGGGAAAATTAAGGTGGTAGGGCTTAGGGCCTGGAAATGTGTGGTGTGTTTTCAAATTGTCTTTTTTACAGGATTACAGACTATATTTACAGTGGGTTCAAGATGAAGCAGCACATTCCCATTTTTAAATTGAGTGGAAATCAGTTTTAATGGTGTAACTCATAAAGGACTGTCTGGAAACCCTCAAAACTTACATAGCGTACTACATGAAGACGTAATGATGATTACGTATTATTAAGTTTCAATCATCTGATGTGATTTTTGTATCAAAACAAAGCTTCACACATTTACATTAAAGCATACACAAAGAACATTTCTTTGTCAAACTCCTGGGGCAGCGAGATGGTTCTGCTGGCATGTCATCCCCTTTTGTTTCTCCCAATTATTTCTTTTTCTCTTTAGTGTGAACTATCAGATAACAACCAAAATCAACTTTCTGTGATCTGCGGTGCTCATGCACACATCTCTAGAAGTCAGCAGTTCCCACTGGCATTGATTGTATTTGTGAGGAAAAAGTAAAAAACATTGTGTCACAGCATAAAGGAATCAAACAACTGGGTTTGTCAAGCGACTTGCCATCAACATTCAGGATATCCACACTAGTGGGGATGGACACACATGACATATAGCCAATGACTCAGACATGTGGTACAGTTTGGCTATAAATAGATACAGTATGTCTAAATGAACCTTCTTCTTTCTTCTATGACAGGGGTAGTTTTGGAGTTATATAAAAACTCAACAATGCCAGTTTCTGAGCATATTGCATTAAAACAATGCAGCTGTTTTTTTTATGGCTGTCATCAGATGTAGGGTGAGCTGTGTGAGTGTTTCCTGGAGAAATTAACTATTTCCATGTTTGACAAAACACAGGAAGCAATTCAATTTTACAGTCAAGAGTGAAATACAGCTGGACAATTCTGCAGTAATGTCACCACCACAATTTATTCCTGTATTGTTTTCTGTATGTCTAATTCAAATACACATAACTGTCTCTATAAGAACATTGCTACTCTATCATTATTGTATTCATCAAATTTATTTATTTATTCACAACATTGCTCCGAGAAGCAGAAAGATTTTCTTATTTTATTCTAGTCTATTGATTTAATCACAACTAGGTCATCATATTAAAATGTGCTGTATTAAATAGATACAGCACAGCATTGCAATGTACAACAGATTAAGCATACTGCATGTTTAATTGGAATTTTGGCTTGAAACCACATTATTGCAGGAGAATACCAGGTCACTGACCATCAGAAAAGCACATCAGAAGTGGTTGATATGCAGTACATGACTAACCATACCGCCATCTTGTGATGCCATCTTGCTGAAATAAACAAAATTACTATAAAGGAGCATACAGTATTGACATGATCCCTCACTATACCAGACTGTGTCTATTAGCAATCTGCAAGCAAAGCCAAAGTTTGAAAATAAAGCAAATGTAAAATTTGACATAAGAGAGCAAGAGGCACAGGAAAATCAGGATCTGCTGACAGAACTTGTCGTGTGAATTGTGGAGGACTGTATTGAATGCCTCCATACTTTATATTGGACATCAATGTCAGCAACAATATTACTCATGCTGTAGACTTTCATTGACACATCACAAAAAAGTGCTTTTCACTGCTTCACCACTGTCTTAGCAGAGATAACGGCTCATTACTTCAGTTCTACTTACTGTAAATGAGCACATTAGGACAACACAGTTTATTTTCTTTCCATTACATGTAAATGAGAGGCAACAGGAGATGAATGGACTCATAGAGGCAAAAACCGTTTTCTGGCCTGAGAAAAGTTCACAGATCCCTCATATACTGATGGCTAACTTTAACCTCTGCGTTCACAGCTCCACTATTTACTTTAGTTTCTGGATGCAGTCAATGGTCTGCAGGAAGCATTGGTCTAGAACGAGGGAATACCTCGGAGGAGAAAGATGGAGAAAGGAGTCATTCAAACCTGGAATGACAAATAGGTGAGGCTGTTTACGTATGCTGTGTTTACACAAGTTTGTGTTTGGTTTGGTGGGTTATTGGGCATTTTGGAATAAATCTACACCTTTCTGCGTAATACAGCTATATAAAACAATATTAAAATTGTTTGGTGAAGTGTAATTTATTTGAAAGTGATGACACTCTTTAATGACTGAAGTCAACAAGAGTAGTCACATTAATCTATGACAACATTGGTTTTTAACTGAGATTGCAGTCAAATGAGTACTGAACAGCAATAAGCTTGATTGGAAGTCCAATACCTGGTAAAATTGGCCTTCTCCCTATCAACTACCACAAAATAAAAGCTTTAGATTACATGTTTGCAAAAATATTCGACACGCTCATGAACACTGACTTCATTTTTAAATGGGGTTATGTTTTTATATGGGGAAGATTAAAAAAAAAAGAAAAAATCAAACAAAAATGAATTAAGTTAAACATTTTGCCTGGAATCGGATGCAGTTAGGGACCATGACAAGTATTTGCTCCATCAACACGCTTTCTGACGCACTTGCTACATTAGATACATTTTCTTGGGTAATCCTTCAGGGCATGTAGTCATGAAGCTTATGGTATCTCATGTATTTCTCGAATGACACATCTCACTCTACTAAATTAAAAGGGTGCCTCACCTTCTATCCAGTAGGTATTCAACACAAGCTGTTTTTTGTTACTCTGAGCATAAAGGCTTTCTTCATCACATCCAAACTCTGATATTTTTGTCTTGTGGCACTTTCTCGCTCAGTCCAATGGGGACCTGCCAATCTCCCACAAGGCCCTGGAAGAAATAGTGCGGTATTTGAAGCAACACACTAACTCAGCCATGGTTTTAAATTAAGCGTGATGTGGAGGGAGAGAAGAAGCAGGAGGGTTTCTGCTAAAAAAAATCCCTTTCGCTACAAGAAGAAAATAACTCGGATGTTAGTATGAATGTAGAGGGCACTCCACCAGGCTACGCATATCCAGACAAGCTTTGGATTAAGCAGCTAAGATCTCCCACTGTAAGCTACATACATTTTACATGCTCTGGGGAGTAGAAGGCTACAGTGGGAGTTTGTGTAGCTTGAGCCTACATTCATTTTCAACCACTATTCCCACACAGCTGGTTTCAAGTCAGAAATGATTAGCAGTAATATTTAAAAGGAATATTGAAGTTTTTAGGAACCTAACTGAGGTGTTTACTATTTGGCTTGGCCTGTCACACATTTATGTACAACCATCTGGAGCCAAAAAACCTCAAAACTCAAGGAAGGTCATGGCCATGAATGTATATTTGGTTCCTTTCGTTGATAAAATTGGATGTTCCCTTAACTTACAACAATACTTTAAAAACTAACATGTTGCTTTCTATATAGGTGCCTGTAATGCACTTGAGGTTACCAGCGGAGGAAAGGACACAGACAAAATGTGACAGTGACATTTATAAAACAGCAAGCAGACAAAATCAGCATCAAACATTTCTGTAATCATAAGGAACACTTGTCTGATGCCATCAGGGTTACTGAAAGCTCGGCTACTCAAGGGACTCAATCGGTTAAACCGAGGTCGCTGAATGCACAAAAGAACTAACAAAAACCCATCTATGAGGATTCAAACGGCAAAAAGGAGCTAGATCCTTATGATTTTTGTGTGGCAGAAGAGGACAGCCTGTTTCCTGCAGGCTGCTGTTTGTCACATGTGACAGGAGAAGGTAGGGCTCAGCTGGACATGAGGTTGAGCAGGGACCAGCCAGTTCTCCTGGTTAGTGTCTAGTCTGGGCTGTCACAGAGCCCGCAGGAAAACATGCTTGGCTTGTCTCATCATGTCACTGCAGAGCTGCAGGTCATGGTGGAGAGTGATCTTTAGCGATGCCCTTAGCGCCTCTATTTCCTCCAGCTAAATGACCACCCAGGAGACAACATACAAGAGCAACATGAACATCTCTCTGGAGCCCAAACATCGAGGGGTTAGAATGAGCACTATCCAAAGGCAGTGTGTCCATTGCCAAGCTTCATTATTTCTGTCGCCTGGTGTAAATCTTCTAGTTGGAAAAGCAAAGACCTTGCGTGATTTTCACAACCAGTCAAAGACATGTACAGTGTCATCAGAATTAGAAATATAATGGTCAAAAATGCCGACCAGTTTGTTGGACAGTCTAAACCTGTTGCTCCTGCCACTCAGGTACTGAGGGACTCAGGAGTCGTGATAGCCAGAAGCGAGGCAGATATGGAAGAAATTGAGTCAAAAGATATGGAAATCTGGTTAACACTGTCACATCACAATGTCAATGATTTTGAAATATACCTGTTAAGTGGATATACCCCTAACCTTGCTACTCTGGATGTGATGTTGTGCTTTCTAGCTGCTCCAGGATCCCTATGCTGCAGCGCTCCTCCCGGTACTTCTGTTCTACCTCCAAAAATATTGTTTTCATCTCTTTCTCTCTGGAAGATCCAAGCAAGGTCTCTGCGAGTTAGACATTATATTCCTCTGGAAGATGACGACTGACTAATGAAACTTCAAATAGCTATAGAGAGATAAATGAATGATATAGATGTACTTACTTAGTTAATAATAAAAGTAATAACCTACGCTAAATAACTTTTATAATTATTTATTCATAACATAAAACATTTTCAGATTTAATGTAATGGGATTCTAGCGAAGGGAAAGAGTAGGAAATTAAGTTATTTTGCTACATGAATATAGATAGATACATAGAATTTTAACAAAAAAGTAAATATCTTAAAGACTAAGCCTGTCACAGAAACTGCACAACTTTTGGTTTCAGCGTACCCATTAGTCATTTTCACTCACTAAGTCAATAAAAAAGATATCCAAGACCTAGTTAAAACACCCCTGCAGTATTTAGAAAGCAAAAGTAAGTGTCCACGGTCTTCAAATGGGCACGTACAATGGACTACAAATGGAATGACTATATCTTTCCCGCTTATTAGAATAGGTCATTGTTACTGTGATGGTCAAAACCATCAAAATTGTCATATTGAAAAATTGCATCTCAAAGGTTCCTCATGTCAATCACTTATGGAAACTGCCACCTGTGGAGCCAGTTTGTATGTTGTTGTGCTTTTGTTATGGCAGACTTTCACGAGCAGCTAATATTACAGACATGTTATTATGTAACCACAGCATTAGTATTTCAGATAGACTGTCTAGCATTGGATACTCTTCACACATCAATATCTTTGATGAGGAGAAGAGCCAGCAACAACATGATGATGCTCTTGCTTATTTAGCTGTAGAGCTGTTTGCTAAGAAATCTCAGACTCGGTAAGAAATGTAACAGAATGAAAACGTGACTGCTTTTGAAGACAATTTATTGTTTTTAAAGTTACTTATGAAGTGATATTGTGCATTTCAACAAACACCATGATGTCCAAATAGAGTAGCTTCAAGTCCACTTACTTAAATTCTATAGTACTTCCCACAGCAGGCAGCACCAGCTTATGACCAAATTTAGAAACTGAACTGGAAAGAAGATGACAGACAGTCATTCAAAAGCTGTGAGGCTTAAAACAAAATCAATAATCTAATACAGAAAGTCCCACATTAGCCAGAGTGAATTATTAACCCTTTATTGCCAGACAAGAGTTCTTAGAAACTAGTCTTACTGTAACAGTCAGCACAGGAGATTAGTTTGACATGTAAATTAGCACACACATACCCTGAAGGTGGTATTCTCTTGGTAATGTCTCCCTCTTCAGGGGAAAATCCTGAACTGCACATTGTTGTCTTGATGCTGGGTTGTCTTTCAGTTGTTTCTTCCTGCAACAGCAGCACAAACAATTTAATGGCTTGGCCAAGCATTGACTGTACATGAAAAAAGCATTAGGTAAAAAGTTTGAATGGACAGATAAGTTTTCATTTAAAATGCAGTGACGGTTGCGAAATAGTCAAATGCAATTTTTTTTTGTTGAGGTGAGTTCATATGTCTTTTCCATGATTTTGGCTTATTTTATTCTTTTTACCTTGACAGAGAGCTGTTGGATTTCCTCCTCTAGTTCCTTGATCCTGGCCTCTTTGCCAGCAACCTTCTCCTTAAGGTTCCGGATGAGAGTGTTGGACTCTGAATGCTCAGTGCTCAGCTGTTGTCTCAGGCTATGCTGTGTCTCTTTTCTCTGTGCGTTCTCTTGTTGGCCGAGCCGTCCCAGCACCTCCTGCATCTGAGTCTGCTGCTTCTGCCAGAGGTAGAGGAGGTTATCATTGTTGAGAACAAACGAAGTAAAGCACGGGCCTATCGCAGAAGATCCTTCTTTCTGCAGCCTGTGGCTCATTTTAACTCGGTTTAAAAAATCCCTGTGTAATAAAAAAAATGAATTGTGAACATGTCATGCCTTTAATGGAGCATTTTCTGCAAAGACACAAATTGTCAGATGGACTTTAATCCCAATGCAGATTCAACTCACTCAGAACTACGCCACATTGCACTGTGATCAACCTGAAAACATGATTTACCTCTCAAAACACATACTGAGAGATGAACACAATCTGTGTGGGTGTGTGCATACTGTAGTAGAAGATACCACAAGTATTTAAATATAAATAGACTTTTTTTCTCTTATTTTGTGTCTTACCAGCAGAGCATCCACAAGCTCATCATCATGTTTACCCTTCTCCAGGAGAGTGGAGATCTGGACCTTCAGAGTTTTCATTTCAGCAGAAAGAGATTTGTTTCTAGCTTTAGAGGCTTCAAGCTTTTTCTTCACATCCCCGTGGTCTTTCAGTAGGGCCTCATAGTCCACTGAGATCCTCTGTACAGTGGTGGAAGGAGAACAAGGCTTCTTTAATATATCCATGTTTCAATTCATTTACAAGTATTGTATACACACACCTCAAATGCCTCCCTCTTCTCCTTCTCAATGGTGCGGATAAGGCTGAGGTTCCTGTCTTGAGGTGGAGTTTTCTGTTGGACCCCCATGCCCAGAAACTCTTCCTCTAAGCTCAGGACACTTTGCTGTCTTCGCTGAGTTGACAGGTTCAGCTGCTGCTCAAGGTCCCGCACCTGTTGGACAATACCAATGAATGTTGAATGTTGAATTCAGGTATTTGTTTCATGTGTCTGTGGTCTTATATTTAGTGACTTTGCAAAGCATTTGCAAAGTCACTCTGTAAACAGCACTCTGTAAAGAGTTTGATAAATTGGAGAAGCACGTTATGACGTTTAGCTAACCCTTGTCTGAAGAGCCAGTATCTGCTGAGAGCGACCTCTGAAGCTCCCGGGGCAGTTTAGTAATTGGTGAAAGTTGACGTTCTCTCCAACCTCACTGATCAAAACCTACAACAACAGTAGCAAATATCAAGATATTCTAAAATAGGGAATCCAAAAGGCACTAACAATAATACGGTATACATGTGACATTATTCTTGAGTATTTTAGACTCAAGGCAGGACAAAAAGATACTACCTTCTGAGCTACTTTCAACTCCTGTTTGACGGATTGAACCTGGTTACGATGCTCAGTCACTTTCAGCTGGGCAGCAGCTAATTTGTCCTGCAGAGATTTCACCACTGGATTGTCCTGCTTTTGTGAACATATGATATATGATTTAAATTAGGTTGCAATTAAAATTATGAAAATATCAACGTATCCTTTTGGTGAGTTTTCACATCAATAATTACCCCACAGTCTTCAGATGCCCTCTTGTCCTGTGACTTTGTATACATTTGTTGCCCAGGTGGAGAGTGCACCAAAGTTGCCTGCAGCTATAGAAGGCGGCACAACCATCACACAACGTATTTATTCATTTACTGCATTCCCTCTCTAACATATTCAAATCATTAAACAAATAGAATTATGAAAAATATATCTTTTTTTTAAGCAAGTATTTAGTATGATACAAATGTTGTGAGATGAAATGATGAACATCCATCCAAATTAAATGAAACAGCTAACACAGAACGTTGTTACCTCTTTCTCAAGCTCTTTGATTCTGTTGCTGTTTTGCTTGGATTTAAGCTTTTCTCGCTCCATTTCAGCAGTTAGCTCTCTATTTCTCTTGGACAGCTCAACAATCTTGGTGGCTGCGATATCACCTGCCAAGCCTGACGTGCCTGAATGCATGAGTGGATGAGTCATGAAGAAGCTGTGAGATATCTGTACGTGACTGTGTTGCAATGCTACGGTATTTTACCTGCTAAAACCAGCCGTTCTTCTTCTCTTTTCTTCTTCAGGTGTTTGATTTCAAAGTCCTTTTCACTTAGAAGTTTGAAGAGCCGACCATTTTCATCCTTAAGCTCCCTCAGCTGGTCCAGTAAATTTTGAGTTTGAGTCTCATTCTGTGGCAGTCTATTGGGAGGCCATTAAAATGAACACTAAATAGGTGATAGTGATTGATTGCAAGTTAAAAACATAATTCCTCATTTCGATTCATTAATATTTACAATTAAGAATTGTAATGTGTGCTTATGCATATGATGTGTTTAATTCATAAAGCATCAAAACAATTTGAGCTGGCACTGAGTAAAACATTTATTTTAGCCTTTGTAAGACTCACCTGTGTTGGAGATCGTCTGCCTGAATACCTTGCTTACAGAGATCCAAGTCCTCCTGGGTAACACTGACATTAAGCTTATCTGCTTCTTTATGCTTTTTCCTATCCAGTATTCTTTTCTCCTGCTGTTTTTGGAGCGTTTGGAACTGCAGCCGCAAGTCGTTCAGTTCATTGTCATGCTCCATGACCTATGATTTACAGCATAAGGAGAAAATGATCATAAGAATACTATTTTGTGACAAAGAATTGTGTGGGTAATTTGGTAAAAGTAATATCATGGATACTTGATTAACTATATTTCGCTTTGATAAGGCTGAAGTAAGCTGTTGTTTGTTTAAGCTAAATGAAAATAACCATTACCTTTACCAGATTGTCTTTTTAGCAGACCAAGTTTAAAAACTTGTTTAAATAAATTATCAGAATTTGCGTTCATCCTTGTGAAAGTAACGTTAGTAGCAGAACAAGCTAAAGTCCATTTCTGGCATGGGGTAAATGAAAGACAGACTAAGTCGGACTACTTTAGTCTCGTTAGCAAAAGAAAAAAAGAAAAGAAAGACGCAATGGTTGCAAGATAACCTAAGAAGCAATTCGCTAACCATACAGTTAGCTAGCGTTAGCTAGTGATGGTAATTTGAGTAACTGTAAATAGTTTAATTTAGCTCTATGATTAAATTAAGAGAAAATAGCTCACCTGTGATTTATCCAAGTACTGCGTTAGTAAACAAATCAAAGGCTCTTTTCTTTTGCACTACATCATCTTGTACCATAGTCGAAAAAAACTGCTCACTGATTGCGACGCGTCTGTATCCATAACAACAGCACTCCAGAGACTTAGGACAAGATCTCGCGGGAGCAAAAGTCATGGGAACAAGAGGGCGCTAATGGCTGCTAAACAGTTGACACGTCTGTGAGTTAGCTAAATATGTTTACAATTTTCTGTTTTCTCAAGAGTTAGTCACTTAGCTACATCGAGGAATACATCCTTTGAGTGAGTGTAGTCCAGTGTCTGTCAATTCCTTTCTAATTTGTTGAATATTGAGAGAATCAAAAAAGGAATTAACAGTAGTAAGGTTAACAGGTGCAAAACCTCTTGACTGATTAAAAGGTTCATGTCCAGTGAAGGAGATGTCTATTTAAAGCAGGTCAACTCAAGGCAAAAAAAATGGTTGAAAAGTTGCTTGTACCAATTAGTAAAGTGTGAGTAGTATGTATTGTATGTATCAGTTTACCTTTGCACAACTGGTCCCCTCGGAATAGAAAAAGTATTTTTTTTTGTTTTTATATATATCAAGCAATGTCCTAACTGCATTTCCACAAGAGGGCGAGATAACGTTACTCTACAGAACAGCTTTTGTCAAACGGCCAAATGTGGCTAAGGTTATCAGTCTCCTTGTCATATCATCCCAAATACACAATAGCACATTCATTTTGTTTGTCAGGTTGGAAGATACTAGCTGTATGCACTGTACATCCAATCCATGTTCTAAAACACACATTCATATACATTCTACTTATAAAGACAAGTAATCCCATCCTTTTTTAACATTACTGTTATTGCTATTTTTTTGTTTTTTCCTCATACTTATTATGCGGCTTTTATGTA
>NC_048418.1:13613343-13640345 GCF_013103735.1 Etheostoma cragini
TAAGGATTTTATTGTATTGTTTTCAAGGTCTACTGTTTCTTTTATACCTGCTATTGATGTATTTCTTTGATAAAAAATCACTTTGAGCTGCATTTTATGTTATTAAAGATGCTATATAAATAAAGTGTATTATTATAAAACAGTCTAGAAACAGAAAGGTGAAATACTATTTCTCACTTGATAGTGAATCCCACAGATGCTTCAGTACGTCATCCCTCAACCCGGGTTTAGAGGTAAGGAACAACTTTAAGAATGCTGCTTTGGTATGATTATGTGAGTAATCTACGAGGCATTATAAAAGCTACATATTAGCCTAGTGATGCTTACACACACTCCACTCAGATGTTATTGGGACAAACCAAACAGGTACGTGACATCTGTGCTCCTCACTTTCATGGATCTCAGGTTGACTCAGTGTTTTTTATTGTAACAGGCTACTCATCAGTAGGTCCAAAGTCACAATGACAAAGCATTTTTAGAGCATCTTGCCAACTTGTAAGGCATTTCCTGTTGAAATTGGATCTTAGGGTGGGACAATATACACAGCCTAAAACATAAAACAACAAAGCAGAGCAGTTTTATGGGAAAAGACAGGATAACGTCTAAAAATGTGTACTGCTTTCATTGGTTGGAATTTTGCACACCAACTGGTGCACAATGAAGTGAGCACTTTACACGTTCCAATTACCAGCTGTTTTAAGTATGAATGTGTGACCTAACATCCAAGAAAACAATTTGTAAGAAGTGGTACACTATTAGGACAGTATGTTAAGTACAGTATATCTAATTCACAAAATCCTACCTTAATGAATTTTAATGTTAACCTTTCTTTGCCACTGTTTAAGAGACTGTTAATGCTATTTTTGAGGCTGTATTTTGTGCTGCTGTTTAATTGTATTGTGATACCCTGACAGGTGAAACAGTCCAACTGTTGACTATTGGACTGTATTAGTTTAAGCTAGGTATACATAATGAACTGGTAACTGAATGTATGTTGGAATTTGTTATGAATAAGCTACAACAGTCAAAACATTTTTAGTACAACTTTGAGAGGTTTCAGAACATACACAACAAAATTTCAGAATTACAACTCTGGTCATTTTTATTTCCAGAAAAAGAAACTTTAGAAAAAGAAACTGTGTTTGTACACAACATCTAAAACTTAACTTTGTGTAACACTTAAATAGGCAATCAATTTAAGCACAACACTGTATGTAGGTGCACCTCAGTTAATTTAGTCTCATGAAACAGGAGCCCTGTGTACAGTATGTAACCATGATTCAAATGAAATCACACAAAAAGAAAAGAAATCACATGCTGTATTTCTACAATATACCTCTGTTTTTGTTTCATGTTTTTTTTTTTTTCGAATGTCCATGGGATTATTTTATATATTTGTTGTGTGTAATTACCTAATACTGTGGTGGGTCACAAACCATTTGGGTCATTGTTTAAATAATGTGACAGCACAGTCCTAGTCTTTAAACCACACGTTGTCAAAGTCTTCCAAAACACACGCCTAATGCACTGGGATGCCCATGAAGAAGAAAAAAGTGGGCTAAGGTGCAAATATTTTCCATTTGGCAAAAAAAAAAACTACATTAATACATCAAAAAGTATAGCTGGTGTGAGACAATAAAATAAACACAGTAAAAAGAAGAAATAAGTTCAGTCTACCTGTGCTTGGTGGTTAATTTCGAAATCTAGGCTTAGCCTAGTCTCGCTGTTTTTAAGTGATTTACTAGATGTTATAGTTTTTGATAATTCACTCACACACACCTTTTAAATAAGAGGCAACAAAACTCTGTAAGTCCCGTCACCAGTTGGCATAGTTATCAAACCAGCTGAGTTCCCAGATGCAAACAGAGTGTTAAAACAGCTGGAGCATTCACCTCCTCCCCAGTACAGAAGTGATAACTTGACCTTCTGGTACAGTACTCAGACGATAGGAAGTGTAATCAATAAGTTAACAGTAGATGTGTGCATACAATAATTATAACACATCTGTAAAAAATAAACCTCTACACCTTAATATGAGGTAATATTAAGAAGCATAAAATGTCAGCCCATGTTCACTTGTGTTGCACTGCTTTCTGTTCTTCTCTGGGTTTTACAATGTACTCTTTGTACATTGAATACAGGACCCCTAAAACAAAGAAACAGGGGTAATGTTATGCAACAACCTTTACATCTCCTTAAAAACGTTTATTATTGGTAAATAAAAATGGCCATGATGTAACCTATATTTTTAATAATAGATTTAGCCCAAACCACTTCTGATAACCAGAACTAAAAGCATGTCACAAAGTAAAAAAAAACACAAACTGGTAACTTTGCACAAACTGAAACAATGTTACTAAGATCTAATCAGAAACATGATGATCCAAGCTACATACCGACAGTCATGGCTCCAACCACAAAGCCTTGGGCAGCTACACGCATGTGAATCAGGTGAACTGACATTTTTGTGTCTCCCCGACTTTTCATTTTCAGTAGTCTGTACCCCACAATGGCAAAGAATCCAGCCATTCCTGCAAGGAGCATATAGGAGCATAAATTATATGACTCACTAAAAAAACTAATTCAGAGTGTAACACAAACGTATTAACACTGGGATACACCTAAAGCATACTTTTAGACAAAACATTTCCGTTTCTGCCAACTGCTAACCTTTTTTTTTATACAAGTTAGCTTAATTTCACTATTTTTAAAATTATGTAACGCAGAACAAGATACTCACCCACTGGGACAAATGGATTCTCCTTTGCCTTACGAAGGAACTTTGACTCATTCTCATCATAAGAAGACATCTTGACTATTAGAAAAGAAAAGAAAAGTTAGGTTATTAAGTTTAAGTAAGTTTGAGGTTGTTCCTAAAATGTAGCATGCTAGCTCATTCAGTATATCGATTGTTAGATCAATGTTAAATCCTCGCTGTCAACCGAAATTACAGTTATAGATAAACTTTAAGTTGTAGACTACGTAATACAATAATGTTTAAATTCGTAATCCAAGCTGGTTTTTAACACTGCTCGGATCAAACGATTACCACATGCTGCTCAGAGGTTACACATGAAGGGCAGAGACACATCGGAAGCCTAGCTAAATAGCTAGCTAACGTTAACATTACCAATAATGCATTTTGTAAGACACATAACGTTACACTCTAGTGCTATGCTAAGTTATAATATTTTATGTGGTTTTCAGATAAAATGTCACATAACAGAAAGACTCCAGATAAATACAACAATCGAGAGCGAGTACTAACAATTACTTACAATACTGTACAATAGTACTTACAATTCTGACATCAGATAAACCTCTATTAGGCTACGCCATAGTTGGCTGAACTAAGTCTTACTTGTTTAGGGAGTGTGTCGCTATTTGAATCGCCAATCAAGGAATTATTCGGACTTGTGTGGGAGCCTTTACAGCCTCAGGTCACACGCAGATAAAAACTGATGGAGGAAGTAGTTAGCCGGCCGGCTACGTAGACTACCATCCCGCACGTAGGTTTGACGTCAGCAGGTTCGCACGAGTGTGTTATGTTCAGGTCGTAGGAGAAAATGGTAAAAATGGCTTGCGCCTCGGAAATGCTTTTAAATTGTAAACTTCCGTCTCCGTTCAAGTTCGGATTAAATATTATTTGTAGGGCTATGCGTTTTTCAAGATGGCTAAACATGACATCACATATCACAGTGTTCCCTCTGGCAGCTATTATCATTAGGGCCGCAGGTTACAGTGCAACTTATTGAGAGTTATAATAAATCTGATGTGTTGTGGATGCAACATAGTCAAGTGGCACTCGCAAAGACTCAGCGAATGTGAGGTATTTCGCAATGACACAAAAAAAGCCATTCATCTTTAACGGCCAATAAGAAACCAACCGCTATTTCTCCGTCTTTAAGTAAACCAAATAGCTTACAACATTGGTTTGTGCTTTAACCTCTCCCAACGCAAATCCCCTGCCATACCAGTTATTAAACGAAGGTGGAAGTGAACACTCTTGCTTTACGTGATGTTCTCTGGGAGGTTACATGACGGCCCGTTGTGCACGTTTCTGCAACGTGCTGCATCCCCACTTCAGAACATTAGAACAATAAACTATTACAATACTTCTAATTCTAGTCCGAGTTGATAGTTAACATTTTTATATTCCATTACTTCATATCCTATTCATATTCACAGTCATATTAGTAACTGCTGGCTTTATCATTATTGCAATAATAATGTAATGCAATAATAATAATATTATTAATATACTTATTATTATTATTATTATTATTATTATTATTATTATTATTATTATTATTATTATTATTATTAGCCTATACATTCAAGGGCATAGCCCTAAACAGTAACATATGGTAATATTGTTTGTTGCCACTACATGACAAACAAACACTTGAGCATTTGGAGCATCTCGCTCAAGAATGTAATTTTAATGGAAAAGGTTTGTCTTTCTCAAATCTGACAACTTCTAGATCTAAATTTGTATTCAAAATGTTTAATAAACCACACAAGTTATATATAATAAAAAGGTTTTGTTTACATAGAGACATATGCTAGGCAAATTATTGGAATAATACATTATGCATAATTATTAATTGTAGCTACTTATTCTTGCAAATATTTGTACCTAAGCAAGACGGGCAACTGTAACTAATGTGGCCAACTTAAAACTAGTTTAAATATTTTGTAAAGCTAAAGCAGCAGAATGAACTTTTGGTATGTTAATAATAACAAGTTGCCATGTATTTGTGAGAGCCTGTGTTCCTTCTTGACAACGGAAATCAGAAACAGCTTTGAAGCCCTAATGAGCCTGTGGATTTTTCTTTATGTAATTATAGACTATCTGGTCCCACTGATCATGCCCCAGGCCCTGATGTGCTCTGTAGATTAAAGTAGACACATGAAGGAGTGCTGCAAACAACCATCATTTATCTCCCAACCTTCTAAGAACATAATTGGATACACATTTTATACCCTGTTTGGTCCAAGATAGCCAGTGTCTGACCGTCCTGGGACAGTGTCTCGGTGTCCCGGGACAGTGTCTTGGTGTCCCGGGACGGACAGTGTCTCGGTGTCCCGGGACAGTGTCTGACTAGCGACTCTTCCTTCTTTATGAGTTTCCTTGGCGCATACTTGGCACTGAAATTCAAAAAAACTGTTCTAAAGGAAACTGTCTTGTGAAATAGCCTAGCAAGCAGGAATGTTAATAAAAGAAACACCCATGATGAATTGGCTAATCCATCGGAAGTTGAGATTCATATTTGCACACGTGTGTGCAGTTCCACACGTAACGGCACACGTGTGTGTTACGGCACACATGACCCATGTCCCTGATGTGAAAGCCCCGTCATTGCATTATATTTCATTTTATTTTTATATTTGGAATGGCCAACTGCCTCCTGAGTTAGTGTTTTCCTTCACATAAATAAAGATGTTTCCACCGTAAATTGGTGCATAAAAATGTATCCGAATGCAGGAAATGAATTGTTTTACATGCAAAATGTCCTTAATGAAACTATTTAATAAACAATTATCAATACTTGTTTCCTAAGGGGTTAAAACTTGACTGAATTTAAGTCTGAACACACAGTCCGGAAGTTCCATCTCAACATGGGTGGACCAGATGGCACCAAATTTCCTGTTTTCTGACTTCTTTTACTTTCAATATACCTTTTTTTCTCTTCTGCTTATAAATTAAATCTACACCTTCAGCTTAACATTATAGGTGTTAAACTTAATACAGACTGTAATTTATTATCTTGTGTAAACAACGCTCTGTTGTAGGTTTCACACCTTCCGCTGCATTCCAGCAGGTGGTGCTACCTGTCCACTTGTGCAGAATTTGAAAATCTGATGATTCTTGACATTTATGCTCCTATACATTTTGTGAACATAATATTTTGCATCGTTTTTTACTTTTCAAAAAATAAAGGGGGGAATTCAGTACTGTAAATACTGCTCTAAAAGGAACTTATTTCAAATCCTTTGTTCCTGATGGAATTCTAAACAATTTGCACACACAAAGTTAACAATGTGGATGAAAGCAGAATACAGTGAAGATGCAGTAATCTCATTAACGATTTACATGTTTTTCTTTAAATAGTCATCATGATGGTGGAAAATGCTAATCCCTTTGTGTCAGAGGGGCAGGGGTTATATTTAGTAGCTGGATTACTTACATAACATACTTTCTAATATGTTAATCAAGTTTGACTTTACCCTCCTGTTGTCCTGGGGTCAAATTTGCCCTGTTTTTAAAAGTTTCTACATCAGAAATTTGGGATTCTTTTATCCAAATTTTCCAAATATTACATGGATGGTTCCATATAACGCTTCTTGCAAATAATCAGTTCACTACTTTATTGGCTTTTGGGTGTTTTATTCCCCCCCAAAAAAACTTGATATAAATTATATTATTTTATATAAATGAGGTTTCTTGACCATGATTTCAAAAAAGAAAATAGTGTAAAACTAGTGGTAATATATAGGTGTTAGTGATGTGAACAGCATACTGATGGTAGTGTTAAGAAAATGAAGAAAATGTTGAAAAAAACGAAAGCATAATGTTTTTTTTCATTTTCTGTTTTGACCTGAGTGGACACAACACAAGGGTTCTTCCCCGTCCACCATGCATCTATTTGTTTTTTATTGCTTTAAAATATAAACATATTGATCATCTTTTTCAACAACTTTGTCGCTTTCCCCGATGTTTTTTCTCTCCACTTTGTTTTTGACGTTCTGGCCACCTTTCCTGACGTTTTTGAAGCTTTTCCAACATATTTGTCATTTTTTTCAATGTCCTTTTACCATTTTCTTTTTTCAATGTCCTTTTACCATTTTCTTTTTTAAATGCCATGCAATTGAAACAACCAAATTCAATAAAAGTAGTGAACTGATCATTTATATTACTTGTGAAGAGCGTTGTATGGAACTATCCACATTATTTCTGTTGACAATTTGGTTGCAAGAAACCCAAATTTCTAATATGGAAACTTGTTGAAAGCGGGTCAAATTTGACCCGAGGACAGCAAGTGGGTTAAACAGATATTTAAACCATAAAACCCTTCAGCTTGTTAATGTGTAAATCTGTCTGTATTACACGTTCCCGCTTAATAAAGCCTTCACTTGAACAAATGATCACATTTTATGAAGCCATGAGACAGTATTAAAAGAAGACATACCATGTCTTCATAAAATCTTTCTTTAGTCTGGTAACCCCCATTGAGACCTAGATCTCATTTTCAAGAGACCCGAGCACATAAAATCTTAATGCAACAATTTAAAATGCACAATATCAACCTTGATAGTTACAATAATGTGCAAAAATAAAGGAATCTGCATAGGACCATGCAGCACCAACCAATCCTGTGAGTGGGAGGTATATGTTCCAACTCTCCAGTTAAAGAGTGATGTCAAATAATGACAGGTTCAAGGTCTTGAACATTCCTAGCAGCTACAGTAAAAAGAGATTGCCACATCTAAGCAACACAGTGGCCAGTTGTCATTGTCAAGGTTAAACTCATAATTATCTGGGTGTGGCGTGATCCATATAATATAATTAAATTAATTAAAAAATGTGTTCGCTATATAAAAATGTACGCTATATAAAAATGTACGCTATATATTAACATGTGGCTGTATGCCTTTCCGATAATTTGGGACTCTATTTCAGCAAATGTGAGAAAATGATACATGAGAACAGAAGATCTTGTATTTCCATATAGTATTTGAAATGCTCACTAGGTTTTCTTCCTGCTGCCATGGTCTCTTCACAGATTGTAGGCAGTATATGCAACATTTCTCTGACATCTGTAACATACAGTAGATGTTTTTTACAATACATTTTTTGAACAGACAGAAATTTGTTCACCTAGGTGTTCATTTGATTTCTTACTGGCAATATTAGAATATTGGGTTTTCAAAGTATAAATAATTGAACACGATTTAGAACAGCACTAAGCTCAAAATAGTGCAGAAGGAATTTGTTATTTCAGTACAGTTGCATGTTAGTGAGTGTCAAAAAGGTTTCACATGATGTGTGTTGCTATACTCCAATTCCTTTCCACTCAGCAACGTTTTCTCTATTGTTTGACAAAGCTCAACTGTAGTTTAAGATTTCTGAATCATCGACAAAACGTTTTACTTATTTGGCATGTCTGGTGTACTAACTTTACTGTGTCAAAAGCTACAGTTAAATTAGGTCAACGTTACGTTATAATGTGGCCTGTTTGGGGATGTCTTCTTTTAATGAAAGGCCCATGATTTGATTATGTTTCATTTAGAAAACCTGCATGCTTGGTTGTTGTTGTTACACAGTGAAAGTATTGCCTCATGTTTTTTCTCTTCTCTGGCAACAGTTCACCATTTTATGCTTGAAAGGATGTTATTTACTTAGCAGCTTGTGGAATGCGGAAACTGATCCGCCAAGCAAAGGGAGGAGCAAAAGTCTCTATATTAAGCTTTATGGGAATCTGAATCTGAACCTTGTGGGGCTGACTGAGAAACCAGCCATGGGACTGCTGCTGCCGATTCTCCTTGGCTTTCTTGCCGCTCTGATTGGAGGGCTGTACCTTCTTGGGGTGTTTCGACAGCGGCGACCAGGAGAACCCCCTTTGGATAAGGGACTCATCCCATGGCTGGGTCATGTCTTAGAGTTTCGCAGGAACACATTTAAGTTCCTAGAGAGGATGAAGCAAAAACACGGTGATGTGTTCACAATACAGCTAGGAGGGTATTACTTTACATTCCTTCAGGACCCTCTATCGTTTGGATCATTTGTTAAGGAGAGTCGAGAAAAACTGGACTTTAGGAAGTTTTCTGTGCAGCTGGTGCGCAGAGTGTTTGGTTACACTGCTATAGAGAATGAACACAGCATTCTCCAGATTAACAGCACCAAGCATTTACAGGGGAATGGACTGGAGGCAATGACACAATCCATGACAAGTAATTTGCAGAAGCTGATGTTGCACAACATTGGCTCACCCGCAGACCAAAGAACCTGGACGGAGGATGGACTGTTTATGTACAGCTACAATATTGTTTTTAGGGCCGGCTACTTATCTCTGTATGGCAATGAGCCACACAAGTCAGAAGTAAGCGAGGAGAAAGACAGAGCTGAATCAGAAGCCTTATTTCAAGAGTTTCGTAAATATGACCAACTCTTCCCCAAGTTTGCTTATGGGGTCCTGCCACCAAGGGAAAGGTTGGAAGCACAGAGGCTCCTGGGACTCTTCTGGAAAACTCTGTCATTTCAGAAGATGAAGACCAAGGACAACATCAGTCGCTGGGTGTGGGATATCCAGCAAGGCAAAGCGGAGATGGGTGTAAAGGAGTCAATGATAGACAGGTACATGTTTGTGCTTCTTTGGGCCTCTCAGGGCAACACAGGGCCTTCTTCATTCTGGCTGCTCCTCTTCCTCATGAAACACCCAGAAGCCATGGCAGCAGTAAAGGAAGAGGTAAATTCGGTTTTAAAGGAATTTGGGCAAGAAGTCCAACCTGGTGGCTCTTTAATCAACCTGACTCGTGAAATGCTGATGAAAACACCAGTCCTGGACAGTGTTGTGGAAGAGACCCTCCGACTCACTGCTGCACCCCTCCTCACCAGAGCAGTGATTCACGATATGACCCTGAAGATGGCTGATGGGCGGGAATACTTCATCCGCAAGGGTGACAGAATGGCAATCTTTCCTTACAGTGCCATTCAAGTTGACCCAGAGATCCACTCTGACCCACATTCATTTAAATATGACCGCTTTCTCAATCCAGACGGGAGCAAGAAAACATATTTTTACAAAGCAGGGCAGAAGGTGAAGTATTACAACATGCCCTGGGGGGCTGGGGTCTCCATGTGCCCTGGGCGTTTCTTTGCCACCAATGAGCTGAAGCAGTTTGTTTTCCTCATGTTGGTTTATTTTGAGTTTGAGCTGAAGAATCCTGATGAGAAGATACCTGAGATGGACTTCAGTCGATGGGGCTTTGGAACGATGCAACCTGACAGGGACATTCAGTTCCGATACAGACTAAAATATTAAACTAATCAATCATTTTCTGGGTTAAAGAGAGAGAGAGCAGAGAGCAGTTTAATCTAGTCAACAATAAGTCAGTAATCTTCTTCTAAACAAATTATGTTGGTATAATAGAATATTGTGAATATTATAGCTGCTTCATTGCACAGCTTTTTCCAGCATGATATCATTTTTAACAGGTGTTGTACTATAAAGTGTTGTCTGATAATTACTTTGTTTTTATATTGGTATGAAACATAAAAAGAAATAGAAAATGCTGAAATGCCGTTGCTTTGTCATCATGATAGTTAATAATTTATGCAACAATAATGCTTCTCTGTTTATGTAACTTTAAGAGGACCAGCGTTAGGTATGCATTTGTAGCCATGGGTTGTTTTTTAACATGATTAAGCTAAAATGCTTGTGAGTTTTTAGATTTTTTTCAACCTCTGATAAAGCCTTCATTTGACCAAAATAATAAAAGATTCTATTTTACTGTGGTCTCTGAACTTTATCGTTGTAAAATAGAACATGACCGGCACTACGTTTTAGCTGTCACCGCATTTAAACCACATAACTAGTCAGTGCTGATCTCACTATCACTCCACTGCTGACTATGCAGTTTTGTTCTTTTTTTGTATATAGCAGCATTTAGCCAATTTCTATCGAAACTTAACAGTTTTACAATAGTATGTGAACATGTACAAAAATAACTGTAAATAAAAAACACATTGGTGATTTAGTTTGAGTAAGAAAACAGTTCATACGGTCTTAAAGATGTTGTCAATAAATACATCTTGTGTCAGATCAATGAAAAGTGATCCACAGTGCACATGGACTTCTGTTAGGCTTGCTGTGAAGAGTTTGCTTAGATTTTGGGAAATATTTACTTTACAGGTCAGTAGCTCTGTACCGTGGTTCTTTGGAAGGCTCAAGGTCATGATTTGACCTCTGTGATTTCAAAAGCAGTTACTAGCTGGGAGAACAAAGTGACATGAAGCAGAGTTCAGTGAATAATGTTTAATAAGACAAAGGTTTAACGGGACACAAAAGAGTAACTCAAGCGTAAAACTTTCTAACAATCGCTCCGTTCACTTCCATGACATGAGAGTAGATAAGATAAGGTTACTAGAGTAAAGGAGGATTCGTTCAAGGTGTGTTCACTTAGTTAAATCATTAGAAGGGCCACAATATGTGTCAGTGGTCATGCATTCACAGTCTGTACATGCTGATTTTCACACAATTATAATGAATAAGTGCAAGATAGGATTACCTTCTGTAACTTTTTTAACTCTCTCTACAGACATCCCAGAAAGATTGCTGTTTTTATATCAGGAACAGATTGCCCCAAAAAATGCCTAAAAATCTGATATTTTTGAGAAAGAAGATGTTTACCCCACAGTCACACTGTTTCGTAAAACAGCTGCTTTGAAGTGGGTTGAACGTTCCATGCTGTGTATTGCTGGCACGCCATACACAGAAACAAACTCATGCACACATCTGGTACTAATGCATGCCATATGCTGCACTTCTCTGTCATCTCCAGCATCTGATAAAACATGGAGGAAACTTTAGAAAGGCAATCTAATGGGTTGCTTTATTTAGCCCTATCCAGTTTATCCGCTGTCCGATATTAGATTCCACCATCGAGATTTTAATGTGATTCTTTAAATCTTAAAACACAATAAATGGCCTGGTAAACTAAAACCCTGTGATTAGCCTGCCGTACCATCCATATCCTTTAATGACTACCATAGCCCATTTTTTTTTTTAACCCTATTGTCAGTTTTTCAGGACTGTTGTGGACTTAAATTGGATTACGTTATTTTAAAATGTATGCGTTATATCTTTTCACCTCAATATGCTATGCATTAATAATGGGATGAAATGTTTGGAAGCACCTTTCAGTACACATACACATATTCCTTTCATATACATTTAATTTAGTGTGTACTTTCCATCTGTCAGACCAGCTCAATATATCACAGGACGTTCAGGCCAGGTTCTGAAAACAACAGATATTAATGCATGTTTTGTATTCCTTTTGTACAGATGATGTGGGTTGGTGTGCTACACCATGTAAAAAATGAGCATTAGTGGGCAACTAGCTTTTATGAGCATGAGCCATTTGAAGTGGGCAGTGATGATAAGCCCTGGATCATCCCACATAACTTTAAACAAACAATGCAAATGCATGATTGAGTGCCCTGTAAGGATGCAATCATTTTACTCACAATGATGTGGTGTGATTACAGGTTCAGTGACTCACCAGGCACTGACCGCCAGTGTGCTGGACAAAAGGTGAAGAAGTTCTTAAACTTCAGTTAAGCATCTACAATCAAAATTGGATTTGCCATATTTTAGCACACAGGTACTTCTGTCTTGTCTTGTTTTACGAGCGCAGAATGAAAGTAGATTCATGTAGTGACGAGTACTTATTGTCTATCCCAACTACACAGGACCACATCAGACATAGAGGCTTCCAGAACCACTTGTTAATTTATTCAGCAAAGCACATGTCATATACTCCCTTTGTCTACAAGACCCGGACTTTGCTTAGAGCTATCAAAAACACGACACAACACAACAGCATGCAATCGGGAGGGACACAAAATGTACGTTGTTACTGTTACATTTTTGTATAGTGAACATAGTGACCACAATGCTTTTGTTGACAAGCTTTTTAACAAAAATAATATTTATGGCTCTTCCTTTATTTCCAGGGCAACAACGGTCATAAAACAAAAAATCAGAGACTTGGGGTGTGTACACAGTGAAAGAAAATAAACTATACTCCTACATCCCAGATATTCTAGGGCCATTCTGTCCAGGAGGCTGAGAAGTGGGACCAGCCCAAGATTTCACTTAGGCCTGACGACCCAAGAGAGTTGAGTCCTCTTCCTGTACAACTACATCCAAACTTTTACGAGCACATGGTCCACTGCAATATCATACAATGAACTGTTGTCAATATGACGTTTCAAGCCCAATATTATGAACAAATAAATTATAGGTCTACCCTACCCGTATTTGTGCCAAAGAAAAAAATAAAAACAATACAAATAAACTACGGGTGTGACACAAATCTATCGTTAGGAAGGACAACCCGCATGAGTGCCTCAAGCTACTCCTGGCCTCTGAAAAACCTAATAAACCTGATGAACCTCATAAACCTGATGACCTGATTAATGTCAACTAAAACATGAGATAAAGGGCCCACCACTTCCTCTGGGTGAAATTTAAACATTTGCTGTTCCTCACTTGTTCTTGTGTAAGTCTTTGTTGTTCGTTGAATTAAAATTAATCATCAAATAGTGCAAGCTTCTACTTTAACTACATGTAAGTTCAACTTCAACAGAACTATATTTCTGATGCAAAAGAGAACGAGGTCAACCATAATGTCAAAAAGATAACATCAAATCTTTTGTAATCTTTATGGTTTTGGCGTGCCATGGCACATCAGGACAAGGAGTTGTCATGCCGTATTTCCATCACTTTACAAAAAACAACAAACAGCCCTCTGCAACCAGCTGTGGAAAAGCCTTCCTCAGTCTTTCTTGGTCTTGAAATTTCTTTTGAAAAAAGGCAAGGAAAACCCATTTAAATCTTCCTCAACTCATGCATCAGGAAAAAGGTTTAAATGGACAATATATTGTGATTAGAACACCCAAAAATGCACTGGAGGTTAAATAAACCCCTAAAAAAAGATATGTTGGAAATATTATGAATTTCAAGTCATGTAGGCACGCACACACATGTCTGCACACTCACAAACAGCTAAAATCAGGAAAAGCAAAGTTTTGGTGGTCCATAGCCATGTCCAATGTTTTCTGGGCAAATGAATGGGGTTGTAGCAGGAGTCATCCTGAATTAAATAAATAAGCAAGCAGTGGTCATGGCAATGGAGGCAGATGAGCTGAGAAACAATGGGGCCTTTGGCAGGATGCTGGTCTCCTAAGTATCCTCCCTGTACTTGGTGGTGAGGGGTTTTGAAGAAAAATGACCCATTGTCTCTCTCATCCTGTTTCTGAGCCTGAGCAGTAAAACGATGCCTCTGGATGCCCGCCCAGGATGACCCACGATAAAGCATAGAATAAGCTCCTGCATTATCCACATGGACAGGTAGGTAGAGCCTTCATTCTTATTCTCTTTCTGTGAATTATGCTGTTTTATAGTATGAAGTTGTTGGCTTTATTTACAGAATTGTTTAAAAACAATTTGACCACCATTTCCTTTCAATTCAGCTGGAGAATAAATGAATGCAACTTGAAGTGGCTTGTTACAATTTTGCCATATTTAACATATTTTAGGCATTTTCAATTCAATTTTAATAGAGGGTAGTTAAAGCAACACCATGCTGAGAGGTTTAGTTTTAATATCACTGTCTTGCATTGTGTGCTGTGTCACATGGGGATTTAGTACTTTAACCTTGAAAATCTATCTGACTTTGTTATCTGAAGGACTAATTGTACTTTGGAAACTTTAGAAAGTTATATGAGCTAATGAGGCTCAAATTGATGTAGTTTAAGTAAACCATTAAATACTAAAATAGGTTATTGCTTCAAGTCCTTTTAATTTCTTTTATTAATTTAATTTACTTTTTTTAACATTTATTTATTTATTATACTTTATTTATTTTGCCACTTTTTCTGTAAAGCAAAAACATATTAAGTAGGAGTTTTTAAAAATGAAAAAATGAAAAATGACCTATATCAGTGATACAGAGGTGCAATCGGTAACAGGAAAGCCATGGCCAAAGCCTGAAACAATGGGACCGCAGCACATGTAACAACCCTTCCTATTTCAGTGTAGCTTTTGTGTGAACTGTTTTAGTTGATGGTATTTTAATGAGATGCTTTAAATGCTTTAAATGCTTTAACTTAACCTAAAAGGCTTTCAATGATTCATCTATGATGTTTGTGTAGTCAAAAGGATCTGAAAGGTTGGTTGATCACCTAATATGTTACTCTGTGTCAACTGGGTCATAGACCCCATAATGTAAACTGTTGACCACATGTGTGGAGGGGCAAATACAGACTTTAGACCGGGATTCAGAAAGTCAAAAAATTCCAGAATGTTATTTAACCATTGTTAACACAAGATAGTGATTTTCCAAGAGTCCATGTAAATTGAATAACTGATCTATTGCCATCTAGCGGAGAAAAACATCCACTGACAAAAGTAAAACTGTTACTAGTAGTAAGTGTTTTTTTCTTCTATTTACCGTAGTTAATGCAAAACATTCCCCATCACACATTAACACATGATTTGACTTTGTTACTTCTGTTAGCCAGTGCCTTTAAGTCAGCAGATCGCCTTTTCTTATCCCTGGCTTAATAGCTGATCTTTGAATGTGTTCACCAGTATACTATACAGTATATGCTCATGTACGTTTTTGATCCAAGCTTTCCTTGCATACGTTTACTTCAGAGGGAGAGAGGGTGTATTGCTGTCATCAGTGTAATCCTTCAGTGTTGCTAGTCCACTAAATTAGAGAAGGGCAACGGCAATAAGGCATCTGGAAGGAAGGATTTGCAGTGAACATATCTCTGGTAGTCCAAATGACCCTGACTAGGTCTACTGCACCTTTGGGCTTGCCCCAGATCAGCTCATGACATGGCCAGTTAAGACAAGATAATGTCAAAGATTAAGGACCTCCAGCTCTGCAAGCCAGGCGCTGTTATTTTGTTCATTTGGATGGGTAGTTGTGTGTTGGATTTCCGGCCCTGATGGAAAACTTCATCAGCATGTGAGTGTAGAAATGATGACACAGAATTAAACAATTAAGAAATATGTCAAGATCTGAAGACTATTTTATTGATTCACTTGTTCGGTTGAGCATTTAATTATGTTTTGTGTCTTTTCAAGAGTACAACCCTGGTTATACATTTTCAACAAATCACATTATCATCTCCATTTTCTAATGGGTACCCCTGTAGTCTGAGAGCTGTCAAGCATATCTAAATTTGTGTGCTCTGCTCATGGTCTAATAAGAGGGCATGTAAACTTACTATTATTTGTTCTCAAACAATATTACCACTAGTGCATTTTACAGTGTTCGCAACTTTTCTGTGAAACTAGTCTATATACAAGACATTCCACCTCCAATTGCGCCGGTGCCGCCAGCAATTCCACCAATTCCGCCGGATGTCACTCTTTTCGATCGGATGTCCTGTGTACCTTCCGCTTTCTTCGTGTTGTACTTTTAAACTCTGGTTGCGCAGCGCCTTGCACCGCCCAAGACGATTATCATTGGTTTAAAGAAATGCCAATAAACCAGAGCCGTTTTTCTCCAATCGCAGATTGCTGTGTATTTCAGGGAAGTAAAATAAACAGAATGTCCTTCTAAGGCAGGAAACATGCATTTTTCCAATGGAAGATTAACTATTTTAAGACTTTTAAAATGTTGCTACATATCCTCATTCTCTCCAGTGCTTTAAATAGTTTGACACGCAATTTTAAGTGAGTCCAGATGTATAGTATGGAATGAAGATGAGGGCTTTGTCTGTTATGTTAAATCCTTTTAGGAGGAATACACTCTTTTTAAAATTTAATTTACACATCAAACATATTAACCAAATAAGTTGTGTTTGTTTAATAGTACAGTATTGGTGGGGCAAATTTTTAAATACAAGTTGCTTTGCTCATGTTGGAGATGCAGAGCCCTGGCTGAGGGTAGTTGTCGGCATCCACCTCAAGGCTTTTCATCTCAGTCGCTTCAGTGGAGTCCAGCCTTAGTGAAATGGCACGGGACGCACTCACCCTGGGGGTTGGATAGGCTCGGCTGAGAAACTGGGAGAAAAATGAACAAATGAGATGGGACTGCCACCACTCTCAGGCTGCCTATGGGATAGCCCCCCACAGCCTGGGAAGAACAGTTTAATGATAGTAGTAGGAGAGATGGGAGAGGAGGAGTCAAAGCACCAAGTTGCATGATTTTGCTCTGGTGTCTTGTGTCATTCTTTTCTCTGAGGGGGGGGCATCCAAGTCACATGGTGGAGCTTGATCTGTTACATAAACACATACCCTTCCAGCCCCCAGTCTGCTTGCATCAACTTTGTTCAGTAAATACATTTGGATAAAACTCTTGTAATGACATTGGTGGCGGCCAAGGAGAGTTGTCGAGATGTTCACTCCTCCATGTTGCATCACTTCAACACTTCAAACCCTCACAGCTCCCCGTGACCTCTCAAAGGTGAAACTGTCAGGGAATAACCAAATCATTCTGTTAAAATAAGTCTGTGTGAGGATACATAAAAAAACAATTGCCATAAATGTATGATATGATCATTTACACTCATTTGGCTGCCACATGATGCCAGTCCTTGTGACAAGAGCAATGTCAAACCATATCTTACAGGGGAGAATTCTCCTGGCTCTGGGCAGTCCAATCAATATTTATCAACATGAACTGAAGTTACCCAAAGCTAGACTAGCCTGAATTGTCCAAGGACACAGGGACAGCACATTCAAAACTAGACAGTCATTGGTTTGACTGTGTGTGTTTGTTCACTTTTGTTTTTGCTTAACTGTGAGCAATTTCAATGTTTTAATGCAGTTTCAAAGACTTTTTATTTATTAATTGTTGGAGAGAAGAAAAAAAACTAGTAATAGTAGTAATAGGTCTAAATCAGTTTGTTTCTTTAGCATATATAGTAAAAAGTAAAAACCACTTACTACTTATTTTTTTAAACAAAAGTTATAAAGAGGGATAACCCCATTTAAAAAAGGAAAGTATTTATTTTAGATTTATCCCCAAATATAATATTAAACATAACTACATGAAATATAGATCTAGGAATAAAAACACAAGATTCACACATGTATGACCTAATATCACTTAGAGTAGTAGAGCATGGTGGAATCTCAGTAAGAGTGTTAATTTCAGCAAGTTGTTGAGGAACATAAACTCTAATTGACTTTTAGTTGAATGTTCACTCAACAACTGTCTTCAATGGACCATCTGTGTCTTTTGGATGAAAGATTTTGCATAGAGAGGAATGCTCTGCAACTTAAAAACACGTGCTTATCCGTCCCTTAGGGATAGCACATGTCCCAAACCCCAAATGCTCCAGTCATTCCAGCAGCATCCCTCGTCTTCTTTTCTTCTCTGCCGCACCAGGGGTGCCGCTACGCCACATCTCCTCAGTCAGACGGAGAGGGGATCCCTGAAGGCGAGGCCTCGGGACGATGGGTCCTGCAGGCCCAGATGGCTGGCTCTTAGAGCTTCTTTCAACCACAAACTATTGAAACAGAATGAGATTTTAATGCAAAGTTGCCTAAAACGTGCTTGTAATATCTTATTCTTGACATGCCACGCACAGTTGTCTTTGCTCTCTTAATAAAGAAAGTCTGATATTGTTCAAATATATTATGATACAGAACGTTAATATTTTTTTAATTATTAAAATGATAAAGAACTGAGATGGATGTGTGATCTGATTGATGGTGGCCTTGCGGGTGTTGTTGACCGTTATTCTTGGCTTTATAGCTGTATACAAATCATAATTAAGGGTTATTGAGGGCCTTTTGAAAGTAACATTATAACAATAAGGTCACTATGACAATGACCAGACACATTTCATTAATGAAAGCCAGACACTAACCCGTTTATCTATCCTCTATTAAAAGAAGTTGACTTTAGATCCTTTCCCAAACTTGACAGCAAGGTCTGGCACATACAATAAAGAGATGAAGAAATTTCTTTCCGATTTTAATCTAGCCTGAATAACCTCCACATCGGTACTTTGTTTTGTTATTTCGGACTTAAAAAATAAAAAGGAAGGAAGTGTGTGTGAGTGAGTGAGACAGGGAGACACTGGTGTCCACATGAAGCCACTCTATGCCATTGTGAAAAAAATACATCCCATGCCTGAAGTAACAACGTGCGTTACTGCACTCCATAGGCCGGGGTGAAAGCTTGAAAGTATAAACATCAACTTGGAAAAGACGTGTAGCAGGAGTGCAGAGTGCAACCTGTCCACTGCTCTGTTATCTGGCCATCTGCCTGGACAGAGGATCTAAATGTTATGACACTTGATATGACTGAGCGTACCTGCTGGTTACATTCTAGCGGATCTGCACTGAGGCAAGGTGGCTTATGTCTCAGTGACGTGTCTGTCCTCAAACTCCCTGTCTTTGTCTCCCCAAAGTTGTTTTTTCATAACTGTCACCCACTGTAAACTGGAATGCAATTGGCAGATAATATAGAAGTTGCTAATTGCAGTTATTGTGGTTGATGTGTGTGTGTGTGTGTGAGACAAGAGAGGGAGAGAAAACGGAAGAGGTGTGTGTGTGTGTGTGTGTGTGTGAAATGTGTCACAATAAATCACCTTTTTTCAATGTAGCTACTGCTGTTGCTGTATAAATGGCTGGAGGGCATCTACAGTAGACAGGAACCTGCAAGAAGCCAAGCTACATAGATGGATGTAAAGAGAGGGAGAGAGAAAGAGAGAAAAAGAGAAACAGAAAGAGAGAGGGCGAAACCTTCATCATCTGTGTTACAAATGTTGCACATGAGCATTGGGGGGAGGTTGACTGTGTTGCGATTAACACGCTCCCTCAGCTGGGTGTTCATTTCAATCTGCAGCACGATATCCTCAAGTCTGAACCCTTGGATGGGGGTCACTTGCCAGAGGAGGATTTTTTTCTGCCTCTTTGTTTTTTATACTTCCTTCTTGGGCAGAAGGCTGGTGTAATAGAAACCAGACACAAGCCAGAATGTGAGGCATTCACAGCGGCGAGACCTCACTGCTTCATAGAGTGGGAAAACGGAATAAATAGAAAGTCCAGTCTGATAAGTTCCGTTATTGTTTTTTCATTTTCGCCATTCTGGAAGTTATTAACAAGACGGAAAAGGCCGGGACATTAGGATGGAAGTGGAATTTAATGGATCAGACTCTGCAGGGAATATCTAGAGAGGGCACAGGAGACCTTCAGGATGGGAAATGCATGTACAACTTTTCCAGGTGGGTTGTTTTAGTTGTTGACTTTCCCCTTGAGAAACTGGATGAAAGCTTCTGATCAGTTATCAGTGAAACTGTGGACTTTGTAAGATCCTGTGTCTGTATCCACTCTCCTGAAATATAAGTGCATGCCTTTGCAGTAGTCTTTCAAACATGGATATATCTGCCATAAAGACGAAGCAATTAAACTAATGTTACAAAAAGCTATTCACCCAACACAATACATAATGATTCATGTTTAGTAATGTAAAATAATGGCCCTGCAATTGTATGTATGATGAGCCACTGCTCCTCCAATAAATGTATTATTTAAAGAAAAATAGTTAATAAACATACAGTATGCTCCTGACTATCTAATTTTTTAAATCATATTACAACTTTTTTTTTAAGTGACTAATTTGTGGAATTTTAATATCAAAAGCAAATGTATTTATTCAATTTGGATATTTTCTGTAACTACAATACCTCTTTAGCTAACATTGTAAGATGAGATAAGCTGTATTCCTGAAAAATGTAACTCCTAAAAAGTATGCTTTTCCCTGTTTAAAAATATTGTAAATGAAAATGTCATTGACTTGGATAAAGTTGTTTTGTAGGATGATCTCTGTTGCATAACATTGCTGCTTGACCTTTACGTACAAATTAAATTAGTCCTGCTTAGATTATAAATCTCTTTTCAGGATAAACTTTGCTAAAATGGCAACTGCATTGAACCCTAAAGACAGACAAGGCCTCAAATAATCAACATCAACCAGCTGTAGAACAGTTTGCAAAACACATTAACACCAGGCGGATAGCTCAAGATCACTTCAGTGTTAGGGTATGATGTTGATGCTGTGATATACAACCGATCCGTTCAAACGTATACAGTACATCGTCGGTGTAGCTGCCCTCCTGTCGTACCATCCTGGGGCATATGAGTCGCCAACCGTAGGTGCCATCTGTCTCCTTGTGGCTGTAGCCCTCCTGAGCGTCAGCAGTGCTGGGTCTGGAGGGGAGGCCTTGTGGCAGAGCAACAAGCCTCTCCTGTTCACTCAGATGGCAGGGGAGATGGCACATCCCACGCCAGGGAACACAGTGCCGCAGTCATGAGATGAACGTGAACTCTGCAGCTCTGCCCCATGAATGAAGGGACAGAAGAATTACGCTATCTCCTTATGACAGCTTCATTCACCTCACAGAGTCAAGAGTATGACACTGTGAGGTTTCAAATCATCTGTTATTCTGTGTGTGTCCCATGGCATGATGTGTTGAAATGCATGTGTTCGTTATGTTTCTGACGTGGCTCTCTGAGTGGAGTACACTCTTGTACCAGAATGGACTTAAATTCACAGCTCTGTCAGTTTCCTTTTGTGTCTTTAGCCTGTCAACCCTCTTGTGGTGTTCACAGTTCAGCGTTTTCTTTGGTCAAAGCTATAATCATAGTGGTTGTTTTTTCTGGTTTATGTGTGTGGCTGATGAAGTTTTTTTTTCTCTTTTGTTTTAATTTTTCCTTTGCTATTTTTACCATTTCAATCCTTTTAAAACCTATTTCAATCTGTCAGAAGGACATATTAGAAATGCTGTGTGATGTGTGTCGAAAAAGAGTGACTGAATGACAGCACCCTCTCACTGACATAATTCAACATAAGTCATTGTCTTGTTTTTGGATGTGCAATCAATTGAAAATGAATGTCTTCTCTACATCTGTGCAGATGAGTTGATGTCTGCGACATTTGCAACGTCCACGTTATAGTGTAGGTTCACACTTGATTATCTGAAATGGCTTTAGTTGGATCAATGATTAATTGATTTACAGAAAGAAATCGGCAGCTGTTTTGACAATCATAATAATAATTATTTAATAATTATTTTGACCAAAGTTGCCATAAAGGATTTAGTTCTATCTTCTCAAATGTGATTTTGTTAGTCCTCTGTGGTAGTAAATATATTATCTTGAGGTATTTGAATGGTGGTTACATTAAATGAGACATTTAAATATGTCACCTGGGACATTTTATAGCCAAGAAAATGATTGATAGTGAAAGTAATTGTTAGTTGCAGCCCTAGTCTGGATTTGCTTTGGTTTGGCATCTGCACACAAACAGCTCAGGCATTTGTTATAAGGAACACAACTGAAAGAAGCATTTACAGTTACAACATTATAATAACAAAAGTTATTTATTTGTTTGTTTATTTAATACAGGGACAATGCATAATAATGGACATTTCTGTTAACACACCAGAGTCAGCCAAAAGGCTATTTTTCATCTGCAGTCCCTAGACAGATCGTAACAAGTCACCCTAAAAAGTAAAATCACATATTTACATAACATAACATTTACAATCATCTTACCTTATTACAATATTTGCCGTGATATCAAAATTACAATTCACTAACATTGAACATGTATTATTTTCTGCAACTCATAGCGCCAACACAAATTCTTCTACAGGTATTTGGATTAATAATCAATGCTGCATTCTCTCTTCACAGATTCTAGTTGAAAAGCTTGTCAGAGCAACATGAGCTGGAGCTTTCTCACTCGTCTCCTGGAAGAGATCCACAACCACTCCACCTTTGTGGGGAAAGTGTGGCTGACTGTGCTCATCATCTTCCGCATTGTGCTCACAGCGGTTGGAGGCGAGTCCATCTACTCGGACGAGCAGACCAAGTTCACCTGCAACACCAAGCAGCCGGGTTGTGACAACGTATGCTACGATGCCTTCGCCCCGCTCTCGCACGTCCGCTTCTGGGTTTTCCAGATCATCATGATCTCCACTCCTTCTATTATGTACATGGGTTACGCCATCCACAAGATAGCCCGAAGTACAGAGTTGGATCGCAGGAAGCAACTCAGGCTCCGCAAAAAGCCTTCTCCTCACTCCAGATGGAGAGAAAGCCACCATCTAGAGGATGTCTTAGAAGAGGATGAAGATGATGATGCTGAGCCCATGATCTATGAGGATACACTGGAGGTGCAGGAGGCCAAGCCCGTGCCAGTCAGCAGCACTAGCAAAGACCCACCAAAACATGATGGCCGCCGAAGAATTATGCAAGAAGGCCTGATGAGAATCTATGTTCTTCAGCTCATGTCGCGAGCTATTTTTGAAATTGCGTTCCTTGCAGGACAGTATCTCCTCTATGGTTTTCATGTTAGTCCTTCATATGTATGTAACAGGGTCCCCTGTCCACACCGAGTGGACTGTTTCATCTCCAGGCCCACAGAGAAAACAATCTTCCTCCTCATCATGTATGTGGTAAGCTGTCTTTGTCTAGTGCTTAATGTGTGTGAGATGCTTCACTTGGGAATTGGCACTTTTCGGGACACCCTTCGCATGAAGAGGAACGGCCGGCGGACGTCCTACGGCTACCCGTTTTCTCGAAACATCCCAGCCTCTCCTCCAGGGTACAACCTTGTGATGAAGACAGACAAACCTAGCAGGATCCCCAACAGCCTCATCAGCCATGAGCAGAACATGGCCAATGTGGCCCAGGAGCAGCAGTGCACCAGCCCAGATGAGAACATCCCTTCTGATTTGGTAAGCCTACACCGGCACCTACGGGTTGCCCAAGAACAGCTCGATATGGCCTTTCAAACATATCAAACCAAAACCAACCAGCAAACCTCCAGAACCAGCAGTCCTGTATCTGGGGGTACAATGGCAGAGCAAAATCGCGTCAATACAGTCCAGGAGAAACAAGGAGCGAGGCCAAAATCCGCCACAGAGAAGGCAGCAACCATTATTAAAAATGGAAAGACCTCTGTCTGGATCTAGATATAAATATAATTTAGTAATTTAACAGTAAAAACTGATGTCTCCAGGACTCCATTGTGACACAGCTGGAGGAAGTGTGTGTGTGCGTATGAGTGAGGGATGCGACTTTTGAAAACAACAATTGACAATTTCAATCAATCTAGCTGAAGAAGTACGGTACAAAGTTTTCAGAGATTTGAAAAAAGACACATGAGGAAATTATCAAATCCAGTACATCGAGAATCTTCTTTGTTACTGTAGTGCATTATTTTGTGCTTGCCATAGCTTCTGGACATGGTTAACATGTGCTTATTTAGTTTAACATCTCTAATTCCAGCTAAAATGTCAAAGTATAAACATACTGCTTCAAGCTATTTATCTGATCTACCCGTGACTGCGGCTAAACTGAATTAATCTGACGAAATCTAACTCTGCAAGTGTGTGATTGCACCCTCGATCTAAATTAGAAAACGCAGTGAAAAACACTGTACAAATGCACTATGACTCATTTCTGAAGAATGATGATTATCGTCAGAAAGATGCATGTTTAATATTTTGGGAAGTATGTTTGGATGTAGAACGGATCAGTGTTGATGAAAACAGATTCAATGTGAAATATTTTGATAAAGAGAATGCAACAGGGTCTGTGTCCCTGCAGGCTCTCCCAGTCAACATCTGATCAGTGTGATGATTTTCAGTCATTGCGTGCAAAGCCTTTATCTATTTTATATTTTATAATGCCTTTCAGTGTCACATTAGAAGGGAAAGAGGTAGGTGAAGAGAAAATCCGATTTTTTTCTAAAGTAAAGTAAGTAAAATACTGATTTGCTGCAATCTGAAGCAGCTGATGCATGCTTTACAAATGGGAACATACCGTATACACATAGACCGCAGTAAAAACCCCATCCCTAGCTATTCAATTAGCGCTAGATTTATCTTATGTTTAGGCATGTTAGGTCTTGAAAATGACTGTTTCCGTTTTTCGGTCATTGAAGCATATGTTTCTAAAATTGGTTTCTGAGTAATATGTAATCCTGCCTTCACTGTTGTCATACTTCAAAGTGCCTCAAACATTTAAAGACTGTTCTCATATTTTATTCATGAAGAAATAAAATGATTTGAAAGGTCTGATTCTTGTTTTATAATGCATCTGCCTCTTTGCCTTGTCACACTAATAGCAATGCCGTGTTTTTGAAACTGCAAAGTGAAAGGTTTTTATTAATGTGTATTTCAAGATTGCAATAAAGTTTTATTGTTACAACAAATGTGTCTCATATGTTGTAACAAGAAAAAATACAAAAATACACAAACAATTAATCAAATTGTAAATGACTCATTCATACAAAGTGATGCTGGGATGATATGTTGAGTTTCTTCTGTTACTAATCACAGCAAACGTTTGCCTTCACAGTACAGTGAACTCATCGTCATGTTCAAAAAAACAGCTTGAGATGATTTAAGTTTTGTAATACGTTGCGTTATCCTGCTGGAAGTAACCATTAGAAGAGTGGTAGACACTGTAATCATAGAGAGATAGACATGGTCAGCAACAATACTCAGGTAGGCTTTGCTCAATTATTACTAATGGGCCCAACGTTCTGATGCTTGGTTTGAACTCCAGCAGATCGCCTGCATGTATACATGTATTTAAATGCATTGAGTGATGGGCTGATTACATATTTTCACCAACAATCTGTTAAACTGGTGTACCTAATGAACTGGCTGGAGAGTGTATGTACTCTAAGAATAATTTTTAAATGTATGGGGCAGAAAACTGTAATGACACCAATAATAGTTAGTTATATGGAAAATAATTGGTGCAGGAGGGGCTTATCATTTTATAACCTTGAGAATCACACAGCATTTTGTTTCTCTTAAACTCCACACCTGCTCCGTATTAAGAGATCGTTAACAGAGAAAACAATCAGTGTTTGTGCAAACTTTAGCAAAAGACGTCATGTCAAATTACAATGAGCTTGTTTTCAAAAAAATTGAAACGTTGGAAAGCTGCTTCTTATGCTTGTATAACAATTTTTTTTCCAAGCATCTGTATCTTTGTAGAAACCATTTGGTGCACTTTCACAGCAGAGGTTATGTTTTTTTAATCTATTTTCCATCAGTTTTCTGAGAAATAGCTTGTAGGTTTTAATTATTTTACCTGGTAATGAGTTACACATTTTCTTCAGTAACTACAGATGCATGTGCTCATTTTTTTGTTGTTGCATTTTTCCATCTGTTAAGGGGTTTTACTGAGCAGTGAATGTTTATAGAGCCTTTGTGGGAGCCACGTTAAACTGCATATGCGGCCTGCTGTGCATTCAGTCATTATAATTAGCTGAGAATCAACATTAAGGTTCTAAATATTCATAATCATCTGAGTGAAGTAGCTTAATTACATTCATAGCTCTGTAGCCACGAAGAGCTGATACTTCTCAACCAATATGTCATGGTTTGTTATATAGCAATACAATACTAATCAGTTGTGTTGCTGCTTACTTAAACTTCCTGGATATAGTTGACTGTGAAAATGACTGCTGATAATGTATGAATCTGGGAATAGGAATTGTATTTTTGCGGTAAGTCAATCAAGAGATCTATTTGATTTGTCACATGAAATCATATAAAACTAAATTTCAGTGAATTGTAATGCCTAATTCATTTAATAGTTATTCAAGTTAATGACTAAGAAGTTGTGTTACCTTTAAAAGGTAGAACTGTTTTTTTCTACTTCTGTATTACCCTATGAATTTCTCTCAAATCTCATGGGACCCCTTTTTTCTAGTTAACATATGGAAGGTTCTTGTTATAATGACATTAAAATGTATCTTGCATAATTGTGTTATAACAAAGGCATATTGCTGTGAAGAAGTTTAACTATAGAAAGAACAATTCCAGCAGATGGGTTGTCACCGAGAAACATTTTTCATCAGGAACTCATTATGATATAACTGCACAATTTGCTTTATAGCCTACCTGTTATTTGTTTCACAGGGAGGGAAACATGCAGATAAATGTTGCTTATGTTTAAGCATGTCATACTCCAAAAAAACATCTTAATATGAAGTAGGACCTAACACACACACACAAGTAGCGTACCCAGCTAACAAGTTTTGGTTGCAGGAACGTTCCCTGAAAGTTAGGTTTGGGTTATGTTGTGGTTGTAATGGAAACGTTCCGGGAACGTTAGTTTTTGGTTATGTATAAAACCATTTCAGGTGACTACCTCATGAAGCTCATTGAGAGAACACCAAGGGTTTGCAGCACTATCAAAAAAGCAAAG
>NC_048418.1:13640445-13662942 GCF_013103735.1 Etheostoma cragini
TAGGCCTATATATTTTGATGGAATTAAATATGATGGATGTAACATGTAGGCCACGCGTGCGAGAAAGGTGCAGAAGAGCGCCGAAGAGCGTCAGTCGTGTTCCGTTATTGTCGAGCAATGCATTGTGGGATTTCAAAATGGAGCCGTCCGTGAATGTTATGTAGCCGTACACTGTTGTTATCAGGAGGAGAAGCCATTTCAAGTTAAGACGTAATATTCTTCTGTGACAGTGCACAACATGGGGTTGTTGTATTTCGCCAGGAGAGCGTACGCGTCCGCCAGAAAATACCCCGGGCGGTCTCTGTGCGTCACGTTTCTTTGCGGTGATTTAGCTCCAGCAGGTATCCGTGTCAAAAGGTACAGCCAGGAGACTATCCAGAGACATGTCCCTGTACAGTTTGTGTGCTATCACCTACCTCACAGGACCTTACTTAAAATCCAGGGACAAGACACGAGCCCGTTTCTTCAGGGGATTATAACCAATGACATGGCGCTGCTGGAGGTGCCTGGACTCTCAGCCATGTACTCCCATATGCTAAATGTACAAGGAAGAACACTATATGATATCATGTTGTACAGGTACAGTAAAGTTCATTCATGCATACCGTTTAAACTACTTGCACATGTTTTCAGTAAACACGAGGGTGTGGCTACATATCTTGAAGGACAGTTGCTGTTGATCATAGATATAAATACGGTAACGTCAGCAGATCAGGGCTCTGGAAAGCCAGGGGTTAAAAAAGACTTTCACCTTTCCAGCTGAACTTATTACTTACCAATGTGGACCGGTTTTACGTATAAAACTTAAGAATGTTCTAGTTTTGTCTAATTATTTTCAATATTCTTTAAAAAAAAAAAAACTTGTACTCAGTTGTGGCCCCTGTTGCAAGACACACAGCAAAACTTATTTTAAGTACTAATGTTCCATGTGCCAACATTTAATATCCCAAAAATTGAATTACCCTTCTTGTGTTATATCTCAACCCAACATACTTTTCAACAGGAAAAATACATTACTTCACTAAATACAGAAAGTAAAATGCTGTTAACTACTAAATACTATTCCATTTAGGCTTTAAAACAGTTGTTTTGCATTGCTAGAGCACCTATTTGTGATTAAAGTTACCTAGCCTTGTGGGTGGTGTATCTTAGTCAAACTTAGATGACAAGAAATCACATGTTGAGATCATTCCAGTGTAGGACAGTGATGTTGTTTTGTCACAATATGTAATATGTCAAAGAAGTCATGATAAGTGTAAGTAATTAAGTGAAACCCTTTGACTGAGAGATGGCAATACACAGAACATGACATGTTGTAACCCAGCCTGTCAACATTTGAAGGACACATGTACACATTTCAGTTGCCAGTGAAGTTTGTTCAACAGTTTCAGCAGATACTATTTTATAGTAGCAACTCAGTTAATATACTAGCTTGTGACTGATGCCAAATGTTTGTACTCTGCCTGACAAGCCTGACCTCTTATCCAGCTACAGACTCATTCCATTCAGTTTGTTGATGCACTTATCCAATTTGTATCACTTGGATACATCTTAAGCCAATTGTTGAACTTTGCAGAATAAGAGACATATGTAATTTTGCCACTGGTAAACTAAAAAGGTTACAAAATCAATGCCAATATGCATGTCCAATGGAGCTACTCAAAAAGTATTTTTGGTAAATAAACTAAATCATTAATTTGTCTAGATCAGGCAGATTGAGAAAAACATATTGCTCACCATACACATATGTTGTAATGACTTGATTGTATAGTTTTATAGCTTCTTCCCTCTTTTTTTTAACAAGGCACTAAATTTGCTGTATTTACTTTTTAGTCTAAAAGAAAGTGATGCAGAACAAGGTGTTTTCCTGGAGTGTGACAACACAATTAAGGACTCAATCTTGAGACATTTGAAGATGTACAAGCTCCGGCGAAAGGTCAACATAAACCCCTGTCCAGAGCTCTCTGTGTGGGCGGTGCTTTCCAAGAAAAAGAACGCAGATCACGAGGCCAGTAAACCTGAGCTCTCTTCCCCAGACAAAGTTCTGGTATGGGAGACTGATCCTCGAACTCAGGAAATGGGCTGGAGATTGGTATTGGAAAGTCAAATTGACCCCCTGGATATCATTGCATCATGTCAGAAAGGTGAGACGGAGGAATATCACAGGCATCGCTATGCAATAGGTAAGACCAGTTTGTATATTGGAATCCTTGTTTGTTGTTTGTATTGAATGAAAAACTGGATGATTTGTATGGCCTTGTGCCTTTCAAACGCATTGTTTATTTCCTCTGCTGTCATTGTTGCCTAGGACTTCCCGAGGGAGTGAAGGACCTCCCCCCTGGCGTGGCACTACCACTAGAGTCAAATCTTGCATACATGCAGGGTATCAGCTTTAGCAAGGGCTGTTACATTGGCCAGGAGCTCACAGCTAGGACTCATCACACTGGGGTGGTTCGGAAACGCCTAATGCCAGTACGCTTTTCAGCACCAGTCCAAGGTCTCGAGGAAGGCGCCGCGCTGCAAACGCAGTCGGGCAAGCCAGCTGGGAAGCACCGAGCAGGGGTTGGAGAGCTGGGTCTGTGCCTAATCCGCATGGCTCATGCCAAAGAGGCGATGACACTCAAATCTTCTGACAACACCACAGTGGCACTTGAGGTCTCTGTGCCAGACTGGTGGCCTAAAGATGTGAAAATCAACTGAAGAGGAGGATGTTTCCTCAAATGTGACATACATCAGATCTGGCAGACTTCTCGTAGACAGAACCCCTAAGTACAGAATGTACTGTCATTGTTTAACAGCTGTGTGGCACCTATCTAGATGAGAGCATTTGTTTTATTTGCAATAAAATCAATTTTTAGAGTGACTTTTCCCTAATTGTAAAGTATTATTTTACCACAGAATCATGGTATTTAACTTATCTATTGCAGACCTTTACAACAGGATATATCAACAGTGATATGTTATTGTTAGTTGTTGAATAAAGCACACAAATTCAATTAACTTTTGTATATATTTTTTTATTTTATTTTTCAGTGCAAAAGCTAATTCCAAACATTGGACATTTGAGACTGCAATTAATCTCAAATCAAAAGTGTAGTAAAACCTTTATCATCTTTTTTTTGCACTCTACAAATCGGCATTTTTTAATTCAAGCCATTCCCGGGTATTGATAACATTGTTGAGAAGCCACTGAACATCTTATTCCTGATAAAGGAGATGCTGCCCCCTTGTGGATTGTATTGTATCCCGAATTTGCTGCAACATGGTTTCTAGCTGCAAAATTGAGTGATCAAGCCGCTTAAAGTCTTCATTGCAAAGCAGGCATTCAATTATGTGAGCCACTCTTTGTAGGTCAAAGGCAGCATGGTAAGGTCCAAGCGTGGCGAGGGTCTCTGAGAGATGCCGTGGGCAATCGGAGGAATCCCCAGAGGAACAAGCATTCAGGAAAGCCATTCGGTTGTCAGCAATGATTTTCAGGAATGAGGCAAATTCTGCATAATTAATACCAGAGCAGGCCTTCATAATGACCTGAAAAGTAGCAAACAATGACTTTTAATATCATATTACAAACATTCACAGCAGCAGCATGTTTCTAGAAAGCAGGCAAGGTGAACAGTCTTGTCGCTGAAGTACCTGGCAGTGCTGATGCCACGAGTCCATCGTGTTTCTCCACTCCTCAATCTCTTTTTGAACAGACAAAAGCTCATTCTGAAGGAACTGCCACATGATGTCTACGTTGCAGCCATTCAGCCAGTTATGATTAATAGAGATAGTGTCCTCCTGTCATACAAACAAAGATTGAGAGAGAGAGTTCCTAGTAGGTCACAATTAGAAAATACACCATAATGTTCACAATAGTATGCCATTTGGTAGGTATTTTTACTCTATTTTGTTACCTTTACAGTTCTTACCAGATTATAAACTTGGTGGTACCAGCCACTGGGCACAAACATTATTTCACCTGCCTCTTGAATAATTTCAAGAGGTTGACAGGCTTTTTCGGAGTGTGGAAAAAGGCCTCTGTCTTGAAGCTCAGCTGACGTTACATCATATGGGAGGTTGCCGTGAGTGTCTCTTAAAAACTCTTCCTGTCCCGGGGGATACAGGAGCCATTTCTTCCTGCCACAGATGTTAGCAGACCAACTGTAGGAGCGGAACACATCTGCGTGGAACGGGGTCCTGGTGATGAAAAAGTGCATCTGGTTGATAGATGTACAACAAGTGTTGCCTCACAACTATAATAATATAATAATGAAATATATTGAGTTTTACATGCCAAAAAAAACTTTAATCTGGGTGTGGCCAAATTATGTTAGATGTTACATACCATGAGCCTTTAGGTCCCATGTAGACAAATCGGTAGTCATCCACTTCAAGTGTATCCCAGTATTCGTTAAGCCAGTCAGAAGAAAAGAAGGTTGGTGTGGTGTAAACATTATGTTCTGGAAAGTCCCTGTAAAACAATAATAATATATTCATTATGGGTAGTTAGATATTTTGCACATTACGCTGTATGATACAAAGTGTAGTTCAATCCGTAGTACTTGCTACCTTGACATGTGCCAGTCTTTAAGATAAAGACATCCTTTAGGTGACGAGTGGCCATTCTGGATGTATTCCTTCCAGTAGTGTATAAATTCTTTAAAAGGCATAACTTGTTTAGGGTTTGCATTGTACTCCTTTGCATTACAATTTGCAACAGGAACAGGAATCTCATCTGTGATACAGAATGAACACATTAACATGTAGTACATGACCAGTCATTGCAGCAGCTGCATTGTGACATATGGCAGACTCAACGCATTATAGACTTATTTACCAAACTCTTGCAGCAGTTTCTGGAAATTAGGCTTCCCCTCCTCAGACACCCACTGTTTTCTACACTTCCAGTTCTCCGTAAACCTTCTTGAAAACATACATGGGTGATTTGGAAGCAAGTATTTCTTGAAAAACCTAGAATAGCCCAGCTCCTTGTCGATGTAGTCAACAAAATGCGATGACCAAAACTGTTCGTACGACTGTCTCGGTATTTTGACCAGGCTGCAGCAGTTACGGTACGCCTCCCTGTCCATAATGGTAAACAGACTGTCTGGGTAAACAAGACATAGGCTAGCCAGGTAGCGTTAGCAAGCTAGCTGTCACTGCTTGGACAGCAAGAAAAGGTAGGGAAAGCGAGCGTGTCGATTGCTTTGACATTACATAACGCAACTCGTTTCACTTTTGCTGTCAAACGTAGGCTACAAAGCTAAACAACAACGCATTATGCTAAAACGTATTATTTCTATTTTGATAGCAGATGCCTGCACTCCATCCCGAAGATATAGCTAATGTTATTGGGTTATGGCTTGTTCTTGAACGCCGCACATGCTAAACTGTTGCTGTTTATTTATGGTCACCACTGCCTATATTACCGTTTCAATGTATTTAATGCGAATAGCGCATGCTATGAAACCGCCGTCCTAGCTAACATGTTTCCAAAACCTTGAAGTCGGACAGTAAATACAGCTGTGCTACTGCGTGACGTCACTTCCGTAATAAACAAGCGATAGTGTGGTGTAACGTAATGCTCACCCCGACAAGGTAATATTGTGTAGATTGTGTTGTGGCACGGATAAAATTGTTGCTTGAGGAAGTGATACATGCTAAGAAGGTTTATAACGTTATAATAACGCAGTCGTTATTCGGTCAGTTGGACAGAAAGGCTCCTCGCTAAAAGCTACCAGTGTGAACGCCTCAGCTAAGCTCATCTGCTGCTAGATCCCTTATTACACTGAATAAACTATGTAGCTATACTATCAGGACAGAGCGACCACTCAGTACAATTATATTTTTTAACAGAAATAATGTGTGTGCTACATAAATGTAATATTGATGCTCATTTGTCCTAGGTGAATCAGTGTATCTATTAACACAATGAGCCGGGACGTCCCTATCCACAGCTGGCCCGGTTCCTATTACATCAACAGTGAGAAGCGGTGGGAAAATGGGACCCTGTCCCTCACTAGGACCATGGTGCGCTTTGTCTCTAGCCAGAGTAAGGAGAGTCTTGCCAGCTTCCGCCTCTCCAGGATCATGGAGATCAAGATGGAGTCGTCTAGTTTTATCTTCAGCACTCTCACAGTGCTCGAAGAGGGCAATGTAAAACACTGGTTTGGCTCCCTTAAGCCCAACAGGGTGGTGGTTTATAATGTCTTAGAGCATTTCTGGAGAGAACGTCTTTTGTCCCCCAGCTCAGAGGCCAGGGGAGCCGAGTGTAGACCCTCTAAAGGCAGAGAGCTGATCAGCCTGGTAACAGGGGCCCAGAGAAGACTGGAGGACACCAGCAGTGTCCTCAGCCACCAAGGAGAGCAGTTTGACAATATGATGCAGGGACTGGAGAAGATTGACTCAGATCTGGGCGTGGCTGATAAGTAATTATCTAAATAGTTTCTGACTCAATGATAATACGCACTTTTTTTAATTTGGAAGTCTTGTTCATGTTTTATGCCAATGCTGTTGTCTGCTATAACTCAAGTAGTAGTTGCAAAACAAAAACTGCCATAAATTAATAATAGAATAATAAAATGTGTCCTTTCCCTTTTTACTCTGTTGCAGACTTTTGTTAGAGCTGGAGTCTCCCTCCTGGTGGCCTTTTGGTAAACTTCCTTGGAAGACTCAGCAGGAAGCCAAGGCTCAGGAAGCTGCAAGAGTTGGAGCTGCTGCTGCTTCTGCTGCCGGCAAAGGGTCCAGTAGGAATAAGGTTATCGCAAGCATTCCAGCTGTAGTGACCAAAGGCGGGGACTCAGACTTAAAACCCGGATGCTTGTTGGTGCTGCTGTCCTCAGTGGAGGTGCGAGACACAAACTGTCAACTCCTTCACCGTTTTGAACGAAATGACATTGATGAAATCAGGGTGCACAGTCCGTATGAGATCACTGTTAGACAGCGATTTATTGGGAAGCCAGATATCTGCTACAGGTTCCTGTCTGCCAAGATGCCGGAGGCAATGTCAGTGTTAGAGATGCAGTACAAAAAGAAAGTGGAGTTCACAAATGAATACAGTGCTTTCAAAGCAACTCCAGTTTCATCTCCGTGTGATACAGAGGGGCCAAACTGGAATCAAGGTAAGGCATGGAAAATATAAATAAAGGCTATTTCACTGTTTCCAGGTCTAGTATGAAATTGACCACTAAGTGGCAGTAAAGGTCTATGTTTCCACATCTGTTTATTTATAGGTGTGTAGCCACATGTAAAAACATTTAATCTGCATGACTTTTGGACACAGTTATTGTTGTCTCTCCTTGACAGAAATATGTTTTGATGAGTCACTTCATCCTGATTGCCCCAGTTACTTTGAGTTTACTGTCTGGTTTCCTCATAAACAACATATGCACTCTCCACTTTTTAACCATCTCCACCCATGGAGTCAGGTTTGCTGCAGAGGTGCCAAGACACAGAGCTCCCACTGGAGGTCCCAGCAGGAGAGCTGTCCCAGTTGCAGGTGCAGGTCCTCCAGCCGTCTGTCAGTCAGGCTGAGGCGCAGGAACTCAAACAGGTGAGACCTGTGGGAATATATGACTTGCACCTTTGTGACATCTATATTTTATACTTCTGTATACCTATAGTAAACAACCCTACGGTTTAAGAGACATGTATTTTGATAGTTCCATTCCAACCGACCAATACACCATAATGATTTATAATTTTAATCCTGTATGATTAAAATGTTATTTAGTGAGACCACAAACCAACGTCCATCCTGGTTTTGAGAAAAGGACAGAGACTTGTTCTGTCATTTGGTCAGACTTTACAACGTCTTTCCATTCAGTACCTCGCAACACTGAGAAATGTTACAGACATGGTCTGTGGTGGCAAGACCTACACAGTGACGGAAATTCAGATGTATGATTCTGTGTGTGTGTTTGTGTGTGTGTGTGTGTGTGTGTTACATACTATTCCAGGTAGCTAATGTTTGTTTGTTACATCATGCTTATATACACATCACATAGGGTCATTTAGATGAATAAATGAATGAATGTAGACTTCATGGGATGACACCAAGGTCCTGCTACCTATAGTGCCAAGATTATATTAAAGCTAAAGTAAAAGTAGAGCAGAATACAGAAACATACAGAATATTGGGGCTGACAAGTAACAGGCATTTGTTGCAGTGTTTTCCATCATATTTGAATTACTTAATCCTATTTCAAGATACAATATTTAGTTTTACCTCTGCCTGAGTGTTATCTTGAACAAGGCACTTTATACCTAATATTTTGTTAATAATTATTGTGCATAATAACTGTACAATATATTACAGTTGTTATTGTCTATATAATCATTTTTCAAACAAACTTATCATAGCAGTGACAGCATTGGTCCAGTCATACAGGTTGGCTCGTCTGTTCTGTTCATAAATGGTGTATTGTCTACAGCTGATAATGGCTCAAACTTCAAAGGTTGCCAGTTTTGACTTAATGCTATACTTCTGTACACACCCTACTCTTAATTCCTGTTAAGATTAGAATCTCCAGTGGGACAACTTGTACAGAGGGCCACTTAGTTTAATGTCCTGCAGTGAGTGCTTTAGCAACCATTCCCCTTTGTCTGAGCATTTTCATACCATTATTGTTGTTTGAGGTTGGAAATTCTTACCTGGCTAACACCACAAACTGGTTCACTCATTCTTAGATTTCATGCACTGAAATTTCTATTCATTCACAGACTTGAAGTTACCCCACTCATGCACAAGACTAGCATTTAGCTCATGTGTTTTTATATCAGTTCTAGCCAACGTGTTTAATTTTAGGGCTTTCTACATGACTTAAGTCCTCTAACCATTGTATAAGCAACAGCTAAAAATATTCATTTTCTGTGTTTTTCTATGACACACCAAAACTCCAGTGAATGTTAACTGCAAGGTGCGATTCAGTCATAGACCTGAGTGAACGAATACAGTCGTGCCTTGGTGTGTATTGACATACTATCTGTTTTTCAAACGGCTGTCTGGAACTATTTTTGTACTCAGTTGCAATGTCCGCATGTACTGGCCTGTGAAAACTGACATAACGTCGATGGGTGTGTGCGAACATGTGTAGTATAACATAATATTAGTTTAGAAACCATGGTAGTGGGGTTTGGAGTAGTGTTTATTAGGTTTTGCTTGGGAGATCCCCTTATATTTAAGTTGTTTCATCAACCATAACATACACAGTTGTTGGACGATGGAGATGTAGTCGCAGTATTCCTTAAAACCACTGAGAGCTGAAAACATACACTTTAGTATGATATCAATGATCCCAATAGATAAGCCAAGACTTGTGTCTGAATATCCTCACAAGCAGCTTCATATACAGTCCTTCATAAAATAAAATATCATATCTGCCACGTGAGTAGCTCTTATTACATTCATGGCTGGTGTAAAGTTTTGCTCTCATTTATAGATATTAAGTGTTGTCTTTGTAGCTAAGCTTAAAAGAAAAAAACACCCTCTAAAATAAATTAAAATTTCACTGTTATCTACTCGTTCTCTGTTTTACTCACACTCTCGCATTCAAACTCACTGAGCCCATCTTTAACATATCTTCCACATGTTCCACAATGCAACTGCTCAACAATTTTTTGTAGTTTTCAGTATTCAATCTTTTTTTATTAGTGTCTTGCTCGGCTGTCCATGTTAACTGAGGGCTGGTGTTTAATTAAACAAAATTTGTGTGTGTGTGTGTGTGTGTGTGTGTGTGTGTGTGTGTGTGTGTGTGTGTGTGTGTGTATAGATGTTGATGCAGTTGAAGAACCTTGCCCTGGAGGCAGAGACAGAGCTGGAACGGCAGGATGATGTTCTGGATGAACTAACCAGCTCCACTGACCGAGCCACCATGCACATAGAGAAGCACACCTGCCGCATGAAACGACTCCTGTAGCTCTGACAGTCCCGCAGACGCAGGCAGTCACCATGTCCTTCCTGAGAAATGCATTTTAAGCTTCCTCATTGCACTCAGGATTGGTACAATGTGAGAACAGCAGTAGGGACTTGCATTTACTCAAAATTTGATTTTTCTGGATATAATCACATAAGCACATGGGTTCAAGTGTCTGTAATTTCTGGGAAGTGCAGCAATGTTTGTGTAATACTAAAGATGTCCCCCCCCAATCTGTGACAATTGGAAACTTTCCTCCCTTGAAAAACGACCCCACACGTCATTTGTACAAATAGCAATTACGACTCATATTTAAATTTATTGTTTGGCAGTGCCCTAGTGGCCGCGGTAACTATGACGGGAGCAAAGTTATAAGTAAGGTGACAAAGTATAAGAGCGGCAAACTCTGTAAGGAGGCAGGTTGGGGTGGTGGATGGGTGACAGGAGACTGGAGTTTGTGTCCGTTTGAAAACCCAAACCGTGATAGTTTTCTAATCCTAACTAAGAAGTTTTGGTCTCTAAACCTAACAAAATTGCAACCAATTTCACAACATTAACGACCATTAAGCTTATTAAGCTTATTAAGGTATAAGGACGGAAAATTCTCCCGTGGGTTGTATATTCTGCCACCATTAGGGGCACTGATGTGTCTAACGCTCCTTTAGGTTGTTTAAGATGGTGTTCCTATGGCTTAGAGGACTAGTCGTAAATTTGTCTTTCAGATTATGATCTGAAATGTCTTCATTGTTTTATTTTATTATTTTATTTGAACAATTCAATCATTTGTGACTGAGATAAATGAGCCGTCTTTATGAAGGGTAACGTCTCCGCTGTGTCCTCTGAGTGTGCATTTTGCACCACTTTGCAGCCGTGGCTAGCATTGTTAGCATTACATTTGGCTTAGATCAGGGGTCAATGTTTTTTAGGCCAAAGACCCCTTAACTGAAAGAGAGATGGAGCAGGGACCCCCAACTACAGTACATATATTGGATAAAATCAAGTCTAAAGGCTCTTATACATACCTTTTAGTTAGTGTATAGAGTGCTAAGCTTATAAATAACTGCTGTTATGATTTTAGGAATCAAGTTTAATGTTAAGAATACAGTGAATCCTTTGGATTCACTGTATTAGCCTATTATTATCAGATACAGTGAATCCTTTGGATTCACTGTATCTGTGAATGGGTACCAGTGATTTCCTTGTCTCTGGTCATTAAGCCTCAATGTGTTTTTTTTCACTAATAGGCTGATTTACATTTGCTTATAATATGTTGTATTTATGTTAAGACATTTTGATTTTTGAAAAAACTTTTAAAAGTTGCAAAGAAACTCCCTTCATTTATTTTGCCTGATAATGGTCTAGTACTGAAACATTGCCTACAATTACTAACTACTACTATGACCTACTATTTATATTTGCAAGTTAGACAGTGGGCAGAAGTTTCTTTGCAACGTTTGACTTACTAATGCCCCTCAAAAGCACCTGTCTCACATAGATGTGTAAATTACTTTTCTGTGATGAAAAACGTTTAAAATTAAATAAAATTAACAATAATTTGTTGCTCCCCCCCGCAGTAAATCTGAGGAACCCCTGGGGGCCCTTGACACCTTGTTGAAGATCTCTGGCTTAGATGGTATCAACTGCACAGCGGTCATTTTGAAAACCTATTTTTTTTTTTATTTTCTTACCTTTGGAGTCGCCATATAGAAATAACTTACTTGATCCTATGGAAAGGAAAGTGTGCTTTAAAAACTGACCAATAGGTATATAACCAAAATGGGCTCCTGGTTGTCCAACCAGCACTATGTTCAGTGCCTGGTACTGGTGCTTAAGGCTTGGCTCAGCTTATTGAATCCCATTGGCAGGATTTGTGTTGGGAAGTTGGTGAGGGATCACATCTTCAACAGTGTACTAGTTACTCCTACTGATTGGTTGTGGTACGTGAGTAGGATATTTGGGGAAAAGCTTGAATCATCAATGCACTGCATGCCCTCCCAGTAAATCTGGTGACTCCATGTGTATCACAGGTGATAAACAGCAGTTTTACACCTTCCAGGCCTAGTGGGGGATTGCAATGGCACAACAACCGTGAAGGGAAAATTCAACATTCAAAAAGCTAAAAATGAGTAGTCTATTTATTCTCTTTGCACAAATATTTTTTTCAACAATCTGCATGTTGTTCCCATCGAAAGATGGATGTTGTGAAATTTTTGTAGAGTGAAGGATAACAGGGATTTAATAGCGTCACAGTGATATCTGTGTTTCTGATGTACTTCCTTTTTATAACTATTTCTGTGCTCATGACCTGTCTTTCTCAGGCCCTTGGTGTCATGTATTCTCTATTGACACAGTTTCCCCTATAGCTTAATGTTGCATGTTTCAATATTGCTGCCTTGTATTGCATCAATTGAAAATTCCCCATCATTACTAAAAAATATAAATATAATAAGTGTGCATCTAAGTTTTGGAAATCTTGAAAACAAAACAGATAACTTTAAATATTATATACAAAATACTAGGTCCACGTCTACTGTATTTGTCTTGCTAAAGGTTGATAATATTGTACAGTACCATTCAAAAATTTGGACACCCTTTCTAATTCATTTGAATTGGAAAGTATGTCCAAACCTTTGACTGGTACTGTAAATCTACATTATATGTAAATGACATGACACTTGTATTGTAATTCTGTGATTTTATTGTGATCTGTTATCACTCATTGCATTTAGCAAGAAGTTGAACTTAAAATGTCTTCACCATGTTTAAAAATAATGATTTCATCGCTGTATGGAGGCTTCTTTTTGCTGATGATACTACACATATTCTGACACTGGACACAACTAATCGATGACCTCTAAATATAAGGGTATAGGTACACCTTCATCTTCCTTATAAACAAAAAAATAAATAAAGCAACACAACTGGCATTGTAAGTATTGGAATAAATTCCTTTTTATGAATTCAGCTAAAAAATCATCTTTGAAAGTAGGGCCGGGCAATAGGTCAAAACATGTGATCACGATTTATTTTCCCATTTTGATACTTGAGGTTCGACCAGATCAACTCCAGAGGTTTAATTTCACTTAAGAACACTGTTTATTAACAAATAAAATAAACAATATGCCTTTACAATATTTAGCACACTGATTTTATTAAGGACTCTCATTACACATTTACCTTCTGAAATGCCCCACTGGTCAACAGAGCAGTAGTGACTCCAGGTCTGTGCAATGGTTTAGGGCCTTTGATCTTATTGTTTTGGTCTACTCAGCGCTTCTCAGCATTTTTAGCTAAATAATATCCACTCTAGGCTACCTGCAGCACCAAACAACATATCGGCAAAGTTAGCAACTAGCTGGTGTATAGAGTGCAGCATTTAGCACCTAAAGAGCCAGATATTTCTCGCAGGAGTTGGAGGCAAGGCAAGGCAAGGCTGCTTTATTTGTATAGCACATTTCAGCAACAGGGCAATTCAAAGGGCTTTACACAAAAACAGTTAAAAACAGTTAAAAAATAAATACAGATAAAACACAAGAATAAGCAGTTAAAAAATAAAACACAAGAACAAAAGTTACAGTGCAGTATAATAAATTAACAGCCATTTAAAGAAAGGCAACAATAAAAAGAAAGATCTTCAGCCTTGATTTAAAAGAACAGAGCAGTAGCGGATCTGCAGTTTTCTGGAAGTTTGTTCCAGATATGAGGAGCATAGAAACTGAACACTGCTTCCCCCCTGTTTAGTTCTGACTCTGGGGACAGAAAGCAGACCTGTTGCAGATGACATAAGAGGTCTGGGTTGGTCATAGTGTCTACTCAAGTCCACTGAAGATGAAAGCATGGACAAGTTTTTCCAAATCCTGTTGACACGTAAGTCCTTTAACCCGTTACATATGCTCAAGGTGATAATAGGCGGACTTTGTAACTGTCTTAACGTGGCTGTTAAAATTCAGATCTAAGTCCATGACTATACCAAGATTTCTGACTTTGTCTGTTGCTGTAAACATTGTTGTTTGAAGCGGAGCGCAGACTTTTAATTGTTTCTTTTTTGCTCCAAAACAACCACCTCAGTTTTTCCTTCATTTAATTTCAGAAAGTTCTGGCACATCCAGTCGTTAATTTGTTCGATGCACTTTGTCAGTTTTTGTATTGGACTGTAGTCCCCTCTAGATAAGGTTATGTGAATTTGTGTGTTGTTCTAACTATGGTAACTTATTTTGTTGTCTCCCAAATCTGAGCCAGTGGAAGCATATAGATGTTAAACAGAAGAGGCCCCAGAATGGAGCCTTGGTGAACTCCGCACATCATATTTGTATGCTCAGATGCTTAATTACCTATTGACACAACGTAGTCCCTATTCTTTAAATGGGATTCAAACCAGTTTAGTACTGAGTCAGAAAGGTCAACCCAGTTTTCCAAACGGTCTAGTAATGTGTCATGGTCAACGATGTCAAAGGCAGCCCTGAGAGCAAGTAATACTAAGACTGTTGTTTTGCTACTAGCTGGGTTAAGGTGGATGTAATTAAAGACTTTGACAAGAGCCGTCTCAGTGCTGTGGTGTGGTCGGAAGCCAGACTGAAAAGTATCAAAGCTGTTGTTTAGTAACAAGAAATGGTTGAGTTGTTGAAGAAACGCTTTTCAATGATTTTACTTAAAAACACAAGGTTTGATATCGGGCTATAGTTGTTCATGAGTGATGTGTCTAGAGTGTTCTTTTTTAAAAGTGGCTGTATTACTGCAGTTTTCAGGGCCTGTGGGAAGATACCTGAAAGAAGAGACACAATGTGTAGAAGATCAGACGCAAAACAATTCAAAACGTTTTTGAAAACACCCGTTGGTAGACTATCAAGGCAACAAGAGGAAGTTTTCAGATGTTGTATGATGTCCTCCAGGTTTTTATGGTTGATTGTATGAAATACTGTAATATTGGAATTAGTTTTGACTGAACACTGTGACAACACATATCCTGTACTTGATATGGAGGCACTGACTGTTTGTCTAAGATTCTGAATTTTGTCTTTGAAGAAGAAGGCAAAGTCATTATAGGCCTGGTAGATAAAAGTTTAGATGCTGATGCTACTGAAGGGTTTGTAAACCTGCCGACAGTAGCAAACAAAGTATATGAACGATTATTTTTTCTAGCAATAATGTCAGAGAAGAAGGACTGCCGTGCATTACTCAGTTCCAGATTATAAAGTCTCTTTATGGGTGTTATAATGGACCAGGAGATTCGTTTTTCACCACCTTCGTTCAGCTTTTCTACTCTCTCTCATTTTTGTTCTCACCGGTAGGACATATCTCCATTGGGACCTTTTCTTACCAGACACCACTTTAACCTTAGTGGGAGCAGACAACACTTGTAATTTATACAGGCGAGCAAAACAGAGCTACAAATAAAGCAAATAATGAACTCCAAAATCAGTTGTGTCGTTAACAGATTAGCAACAGCATTTTTGTAACAAATCAAGTTTGTAACCATACATCTATCGTAACTAAAATATTTATCCCCTAAACCTAACCACTAAGCAGTAAGCGGCATCAAATTTATGATTTAGGCGTTGGCAGCAGGCTAAAAAGTGTTACAAACGACACTGTAAACGATGCATTCAGAAAATATTCTGACTCCTTCACATTTTTGCCCCCCTTCATTTTATAAAATTGGTGCCTAATGCTAAAAACGTTAAAACTATTTTTTCCCTAATTGATCTACCCTCAAAATCCCATAATGACAAGGTGAAAACAGGATTTTAGACATTTTTCTAAATGTATTAAAAGAAAAACTTTTAAACAAGTACCAAGACCCATTGCAATGACATGATATTTGGATCAGGTGCTGCCCATTTCCCTTGATCATCTGAGATGTTTTGATTGGAGTCCACCTGTGTTAAATTCAATTGATTGGACATAATTTGGAAAGGCACACCCCTGTCTATTTAAGATCTCACAGCGGACAGCTCTTATCAGACCAAAAATAAGACATAAGGTAAAAAGAACTTCCTGAAGAGCTCAGAGATAGCATTGTGTTGAGACATAGATCTTGGGAAGGCTGCAAAAACAGTTCTGCTGTAATGAAGGTTTCCAAGAGCCAGTGGCCTCCATCATTCTTAAGTTTGAAACAACCAAGACTTCCTAGAGCTGGCTGACCAGTCCAAATGAGCAAATGATGTAACTTAAGTGCTCCAGAAGTCACTGAGAAAGTGTTTAAAGAAGCCTCATTACACAAAAGCCATTTAGGGGTTGGCAAAAAAACAACTTTTGAAGCCCCCTCAGGACTGCTGAAGCTAAACAAAGCAATATACGGAGGTGTCCTTAATGAACAACTTGTCCAAGGCACTCACGACCTCGGACTGAGCTGAAGACTCACCTTCCAACAGAAAAATGACCCTAAGCACACAAACAAACACAATAAAACAGTAGTGGCTTAGGGACAACTCTACAAATATTCTTTAATTGCCCAGCCAGTGACCATGTTTCAAATTGAAGATCACTGGAGAGACATCAAAATGGCTTTACACTGCTGGTCCCCATCCAACCTGATAAAGCTTGAAAAAGAGCCGTAGAGAAAGGCAGAAAATTCCTAAACGTGTGTTCAAAACTTCATCATACCCAAAAAAGCAACGGCACTTCAAATAAGCACTGAGTTAAGGGCCTAGATACCTGTGTCAATGAGATGTGATTTCTTTTTAACAAAGTTGCAAAAAAATGTCTAGAGCAACAGGCAACGCCCCTTATCATTGGCTCCCATGTAACAAATTGTAACAGTGGATGTCAAAACTTGCAAATTAGAAATGGATGTTAATTACTGTTTCAGCCACTGTGCATGCTGTTGTGTGGAAGTGGCTAACTTTACACTGTACACTTTTATAACATCCTGTTGGCATCATCTGACCATTCCTGTTAGACTGCCTTCACCAAAGGCAGGAACTACTTCATGTCAACAGTGGACCAGATTTTATTTGGAAAATGGCTGACCGCTCTGTTAGGAATCAGGAAGATGCCTCACACAGAGGGGTTTGAAAGAAAATTGACATTCTCACTCAACAGTCTGCTCCCAGTTAGCATGGATTTATCACTTCTATTAAACAAAGCCCACAATGGAAGATGTTGGACTGAAAACACATAACATTAAAGGGATGCCTGGTTATGACTTTATAAAAGAAAGTTCTTCCAGCATGGTTCAAATTTCCTTCACTGTAGACTGTTGATTTGAGTGATAAACAGTGAGATTCTGGAAGTCCCAAACTCCAGAAGCACACCACATGGTTATGTGAATTCCAACCCTTAAAAAAAAGGTTAGGGAAATAGAGCACACACTGACGTGGTTTTGAAGCAGCCTTGCAATACAAGGAAGTGGTGGCGGTCTTGTATGACCACAGATACATGAGATCCGGCTTTGCCTTCCTAACGGATGGTATGGAGACACAAGGGATTTTGCTGGCCTTGACTTCCAAGTCTGTTTACGCGATAGTTCTGCGGCGAGCGCTCTCATTCTGGGAGCATGTCTCCATTGATGGCCAATCAATCAACTCTTGCTGGGAAAAAGCAGCTCTAAGTTTGTGGGCAATGAGGGCACATGTGGGTTGCACAGTGTTTCAAAATATGGAGCCATGTGACTGCAATACAAATAGACTGGAGTTTACATCCACGTGAATATGTTTTTCAGTGTCTTTTTAAAGATATTAGTAAAATTTAAAGAACCCACTACTACTTGTTTTATTTGGCATGACGCAGCAGCTATTTAGAGTCATATGCTTTCAATTAGAAAATGTGTTTTAGCAATGCATAGTATTGTCATGAATTACACTTTCTTTTAATATATAAGTAATCGTTGATGTTGAGCAGACCTACAATATATTAAATCAATATTAGAGAAATTTTCCCTTCGCTGTGGACTATGTCTGTCTGTCTGTCTGTCTGTCTAATGGCCTGATTTTTGACTCGCGTCCTCGCCGGCCTCTCACTAGTGCAGGTGTTGCTGGGTTTCCTTTTGCTGAGGGAGTTTCTGGTTTCAGGAAATAAGGCCTGTTGGTTAATGTTAGAACTGGGAGAAAATGTTTCTGGAAGGAAGGTGCTTGTGTCCAACCAGGGGGTGTATATGTAGTCTACAACAGAAAGCGATATGACCTCAAAATCCTCTTTGTGTCTCTGGCTATCACCGTAGTAACATTTTCTCATTGTTTTAATTACGGCAGACATTACCCTGTGGATTTACATTTGACTTTGTCTTGTGAATTTACATTCTTTTCACATACATTGTTTGGATTCAGATCTTTTGATTTAGTCAAACCATAAACCATGCTCTGCATGGCTGTTAAAATATGGTACTTTCCCAGATGCTGAGCTGCATGATGATATCATGTGCTCTTGCACTTATTGTTATGTTTTCCTTGGTCTATGAGGCGCACTTTGGTTTTCTGGCTTTTGTTTCACAAACTTTTCTCATTTCTGTGCGACAGAGTTAACAGCTAGGCAGCCAAACCAAACGTAGCTGTGGTTTTATACAGTAGTATCAGTCTCAAATCAACTCCAGGTGAAATCCCACATTATAACCTACCTGAAAGTGCTTGTCTTTCTAGCATATACACACACACTGTATTACTTGCTTCTTTGTTCAGTGTTATTTTTTTGAGTCTAAGGAACAGTTTAGCAGAAAAACATATTCTTACCGTGTTAACTATGTACTGTGTAGGGCGTTTCTAATGACTTAATGATACCCCATCACTCCCACTCACTCACTTGGTTGAGCTTAATCATCCTGCTGGCCATGGGGTGATAAAATATTCCATAAAAAAAAGAATCATTTTATAAATGTAATTGTTAGTGTGCTCATTTAATTCAGAAGAGGGCAGCAGTAACTTGCTCATGGTGAGTTTAAGTCATTAACCACAAAACAAATCAGTGCGTTATGACCTTTGCACTTTGTTTGAGGAAAGTATTATTGTATTTATATTGTGTGGTCAGGTTCTGTACTGCACTGTCTACTGGGTATGCAGTATGCATGTAAATGCACAAGGACAGTGACAGTAACCAACAACAGACTTTTCTTTGCAGGTCTTGTTTGTTTTTCTTTGGGGAAACACCTTTCAAAAAATGCTTCCCAACTTCCTGCATAAGGTGAATAAGAACACAATGGTCCAGAGTTGCAACTTTGGCAAGTGTAAAGAGTCCCATTTGTAATTACTGGATTATGTGTTCACTAAAACCCCATCTACACAGCTCCTCAAACAGGTTTTCAGGCCATGAGCCAGCTCACACTGCATCAGTACTTTTACAAGCGGGCCCCCCAGAAACCTTCAGCAAGTCTGTTTTTTGTGGCTCTTGCTGCAAATGGAAACACTTAGCTCCCACAATAAATTACCCACCTGACTGATGCCACACTGCATAGACCCCCAGACAGTCACATACAGACTATGGATTTATATTTTAACATAAAATCCTCTTGGACTCTACTATGTTATAGTGACTTTGAGTCACATGAGCTAACAAGAGAACAGGAAAAATAATTAATCATGCAAAGGTTGTTGCACCAGCGTGCAGCCTGCAGGGCTGGCGGTTTGATTAAAGTTAAGGATGTGTTCCCCCCCCCTCACCTCAGTGGGGTTGACATTGGGGTCATTTCAGGACAAAAATAGACTTTCTTGGTTACTTATTTTCTCTTGAAAGTAAATAGCCATTAGTGCAGCAAGCCAGTGATCTCAAGGTCAACACTACTGTCCATATGAAACTATTGTTTATACTGAAGCAGGATAATTAAAAGACACAACAAGGATAGCATGGCATTCTGTTAAATTGAGCATCTCCTGCAAAAACAGTAATGATGGTCCTCCTGTGAACACAGTCCAGTTGGGTCAAGTTCAGACATTGTGAAAACATACTTAAAAGCACTTGACTTAAACTTCTGTATTAAATGTCAAGGTGTGTTAGGAAATAAGAGCAGCATCTGGGACCCTTGCTAAGACTGCCGGTGAAATAATCCTAATTATCATTCCAGCAAACTATGTGCTTGACCACCTAGTGATGTAATTGCAGCTGACCAAATAGATTGTTGTTGAAATATTGCCCTGCTGTTATAGCTACGTTGTGACAGCGTTGTGTGTTCACTGAGGGCCGGTGCAACCATAACAAACACAGCTGAATCTGGGGTTTACATTTCAGCAGGATGACGGTGCACGCAGCGTCTGGGTGGAACTTGGGAAAAAGAGCCCGGGCCAGCAGCCTTGTCTGGCTCACTTCCAGCATGGTAAGAGTAAGAGTAAGTGCAACCTGTGAAATCATTGTCAGATGCACCCGTTTCTAAATGCAAATGAATGAATGGACAGCATTAGCTATGTCTTTGCTTCAGCGCTAGGCAAAGAGCATGTTTGATAAAGTAGGTAAAGCCATGCCAGGACAGTAGTTTGGGCCTTTGATAAAATGTGTGGAACATCAAATTCAGGTTGGAATTGTGTGACGTGCCATTTGAAATGCCTCCCAAATGGAAGCCGCCACCCGGCTGGGAGTTTTGAAGTCAACACAACCAACGGAAACATCATTTTTTACCATCTATTGTCTGAGAATGGGTTTAATTTAGACATAGGCCATCAATTCATGCAATCATCTTTAGCGCAACTACAAAAAAACAAGCCTTCAAATTTCTCGTCTGTTTTTACTTATTTTGCCGCTTAAATTGTTTCCCTTCATTGCAGATTTTGGAGATGAAAAGGTGAAAAACAAAAGAAAAAAATAAATCCAAAGGTATGCCCAGAAGATCATGCTCCTTACTTTTTTAAGTCTCTAAATCGTTTTTTTCTGTGTGGGTTTATTTCCATAACTGCAAGGAATTTTTGGACAACACCTATTTTGTGGAAACTCCTTCCGCAATCCCAAATGGTTTGTCCACGTAACCTCAGGGGAGCCGCCAGCAACTATGTAATTGGAGAAGATTGAGTACACACAGAGAGACCATAGCCTGGTGAGCTATTGAGAAGCTGAAACAAAGATTGCCAGATGTTTAACCAGAACTGCCATATGTGAGGTGGTTTCTGAACTTATGTGCAAAATGTGTGAGTGGCAGACAGAAGGAATATGAACCTTTGACCCTGTGTCCATTACAGGTACAGAAAAAAACTGTAATACCGATTGACCAAGAAGTCTATGCAAAACAATGACGTGTTACACTGTTTGGTTTTCCTCTAAAAGTAAATCTAGTGTTCCTCGGGATATCACTCAGGAATCCCCTTGTACTGATGGAAACCATGGAGCCGTCAAAACAGGACTGCCTGGTTTCAATTAAAGCATTGAATATCAAAGACAATCACTCCCATTTTAATGTGCATTTTTTATGTTCAGTTTATTTTGATGGAAAATTTGTGGGTGGAGCACATGCTAATTGGTATGGAAAACTTGCACCTGTGGTAGACCAATGTTTTGAGAGTCAGAAACGTTGAATATGTGCGTTCTTTTCTTGTGAGAAGGAGCCTGGCTTTAACCCAAAAACAATTCCAGACTGGATCTGATGTGTATGATTGTCTGGAACAATACAGTCACACAGTGGTTGTGATATTTTCATGCTTTGCACTTCATAGTGCAGTATAATTTGTCACTCATCATGACCATTTACAAACCATTCTACCATTCACTCACCGTACTGGCATTGAAAAACAAGTTTAACAAAATTCCAGACTTTGATTCCAATTTATATCTTAGTGAATCTAAATAATCATATTGGTGATATTGAACTGGTGGTAATAATAGTTAATAGTGATGCCATGAACATGATTAGACCTTCCCCTGTCATAATTGAGTGTTAACATATATTACATCATTGTATTTGCAGCACATGTCAACCCTTTTGACACATCTTGTATTATGTCATACCGCTAATCGAGGGAAGTCTGTGTGATTTGCTATGCTATACTCACAAGATTCAACTTAATGCAACGGATGTCCGACACACTCTTCACATAAGAGGGACTATTTGCTGCCCCAGCTAACCATTCAATCCTGTAGCTTCAGGATGACTTTGTGAAGGAAATTATAATTTTTGCACTACGTTCTGTTGCTGCTACCAGCCTTTGGAAACTCATCTTCCACTCTTTATGATAGCTGTCAATCCACTTTAAGCTTGAAAAACTTGAAAAAGTTTCTCATTTGTGCTGTCATTTCTTTGGTACGTGACAATCCTGTCCAACTCGCTGCTAAATTGATGCGAATCACTGCAGTATTTTCTGCTTGTCCAGATATGTTCATGTAAATGTTTTGTCTCTTTAAAGGTTTGTTGTTGGTAATATGGTAGAGGTAGAGTTTGTATCATTGTCACTCACAAATCTCTGCTATTCTGAAGTTGTTTTATGCTTGCAGGCAGTGACAAGTTCAGAGCCTAGAGAGCCGACATCAACTCCGTACACAGGCTATTTGTTTCACAGTTTAACTTAATAACTGTATTATGACTGTTTTTAAAAGCACGTTTAATAAGCATTATATTTACAAGAATGGCTGCATATTAATTTCAGGCTTTTAAGTTGGCACAATGTTTTTGTACAAGTGTTTCTGTATGTGTGGGGTGGATATATCAAGACATTCCTTCCATTCTGGTGAGAGAGAGAGGTGGAATCACCATGTTTAT